>NW_022261978.1:7512100-7711660 GCF_002021735.2 Oncorhynchus kisutch | reverse complement strand
GGAGAATGACAAGCAGCAAGCTGATGAGAAATCAAGAAGTAAACACCAAACAAATGACTACAGTATTAGCTGCTGTAATGGTTGTTCTTGGCTATACTTGTTATTATGAATTAGTATTTCCATGGAGATTCTTACAAGCAAAGTGAATGGTATGATTCTCTGCCTTTACACTATCAAACAAAACGAACTCTGCAATCAAAGTGTTGTGTTTTCTTAGGAAGGAGTTTGAGACCACCCAGCTCCTCAGCAAGATTGAGGATGAGCAGTCTCTGGGAGCTCAGCTGCAGAAGAAGATCAAGGAACTCCAGGTACAGTAGAGGATATAAGCTCCAGTACAGAAAAGCACAGACTTAAATAATTTCATCTGAAACATTATTCTGGTAGCAAACATTTTTCCAGGTGGCTTCTGATGGCTGAGTAGGTTGGAAGGTGATGCTGTTTTCTGGTGCTTCCAAACGTTGTGAAGATGGTGCTTATTAACATTGTGGTTTTGTTCCTGCATGGAACGCTATCTACTGAATAAATTAGTGTAACTGTCCTTGTCGTAACACATTTATGAAAAATATACATATTATTATTATTTTGTGAGGTTCAATTCTTTCAACTGTATTGTAGTGTTCATCCCCCTGCTCCTGTCTCCTGTTCTAGGCCCGTATTGAGGAGCTGGAGGAGGAAATTGAGGCTGAGCGTGCTGCCAGGGCTAAGGTTGAGAAGCAGAGGGCCGATCTCTCCAGGGAACTTGAGGAGATCAGCGAGAGGCTGGAGGAGCCGGAGGCGCCACTGCTGCTCAGATTGAGATGAACAAGAAGCGTGAGGCTGAGTTCCAGAAGCTGCGTCGTGATCTTGAAGAGTCCACCCTGCAGCATGAGGCCACAGCCGCCGCTCTGCGCAAGAAGCAGGCCGACAGTGTGGCTGAGCTCGGGAGCAGATCGACAACCTGCAGCGCGTCAAGCAGAAGCTGGAGAAGGAGAAGAGCGAGTACAAGATGGAGATTGATGACCTCTCCAGCAACATGGAGCCGTCGCCAAGGCAAAGGTGAGTAGTGATGTTTGATCAAGCAGTGTTGAGGAGGGTCAACTACATCATCATTCAACTGAACTGAAGTTGACAGGAGTCACATATATAAAGTAATGATGGAAACATGTTTCACTAACAGGGCAATCTGGAGAAGATTGTGCCGTACTCTTGAGGACCAGCTGAGTGAGCTGAAGACTAAGAATGATGAGAATGTTCGCCAGGTCAACGACATCAGCGGACAGAGAGCCAGACTCCTGACAGAAAATGGTACCATCAACAATGAATAGCAACCCAATGCTTTCCTTCAGTAAAACACAAAGTAATGTACTGCTGTATCCCTTCTTCTGAGGAGCCCTCTTCTGGTCCACATAGTTTCTACTGTATCTATTCACCACCGAACAACATTGCCCCTATGATACAGTAAAATACATTTTCAATCTTAGAAACCAGAGATGTCATTAACAGATGGCCCTCTGGTCCCTGCAGGTGAGTTTGGCCGCCAGCTGGAGGAGAAGGAAGCCCTGGTGTCTCAGCTGACCAGAGGAAAACAGGCCTTTACCCAGCAGGTGGAGGAGCTGAAGAGGGCGATTGAGGAGGAGGTCAAGGTAAGGGGACCCAAGATGGAAAGTTTAGACCCATATATTTACATAGGCGGTGACTACGCACCCTCAGACTCCTAGTGTCTCTCCACCCTCAGAGACTCCTACTGTCTCTCCATCCTCAGAGACTCCTACTGTCTCTCCATCCTCAGAGACTCCTACTGTCTCTCCCACCCTCAGAGACTCCTAGTGTCTCTCCACCCTCAGAGACTCCTACTGTCTCTCCACCCTCAGAGACTCCTACTGTCTCTCCATCCTCAGAGACTCCTACTGTCTCTCCACCCTCAGAGACTCCTACTGTCTCTCCACCCCAGAGACTCCTACTGTCTCTCCATCCTCAGAGACCCCTACTGTCATTTGTTTGGCTTCTCTCTCATCTCTCTTTGCATTTTGTCTTTCTTTCTCACAGGCTAAAAATGCACTGGCCCACGGTGTTCAGTCTGCCCGCCATGACTGTGACCTCCTGAGGGAGCAGTTTGAGGAGGAGCAGGAGGCCAAGGCAGAGCTGCAACGCGGCATGTCCAAGGCCAACAGTGAGGTGGCTCAGTGGAGGACTAAGTATGAAACTGATGCTATCCAGCGCACAGAGGAGCTGGAGGAGGCCAAGTGAGTCGCACGCAACAGAAAAAAACCCTCAAATATAGGGTATGATGGTGAGGGTGGTATATGATGGGGTCAGTATATGATTTAACATTTCTTTCAAACTGTAAAACCGACCTCTATTGTCTAACAGGAAGAAGCTGGCCCAGCGTCTGCAGGATGCTGAGGAGACATTGAGGCGACTAACTCCAGTTGCGCCTCCCTGGAGAAGACCAAGCAGAGGCTGCAGGGAGAGGTGGAGGACCTCATGATTGATGTTGAGAGAGCCAACGCATTGGCCGCCAACCTCGACAAGAAGCAGAGGAACTTTGACAAGGTGAAAATGAATAAACCTTACCATAGGCTGATATTTATTGACTGCTATATGATCAATTGTAGTAAACTTGTAGCATATTTCTGATTCAAAACTCTTCATCAATGACTTCTGATGAAAATCCCATGTATTTCGCTAGGTTCTGGCAGAGTGGAAGCAGAAGTATGAGGAGGGCCAGGCTGAGCTGGAAGGAGCTCAGAAGGAGGCTCGCTCTATGAGCACTGAACTCTTCAAGATGAAGAACTCCTACGAGGAGGCCCTGGATCATCTGGAGACTCTGAAGAGAGAGAACAAGAACCTGCAACGTGAGCATTTGATAGCAATTCTATTTGGCTTATGTTTTATTAGCAATGTGATTTACTGTTAATAAACTGTTGTTCATGGTGCTTATTAACATTGGCAATATCCACTTAAAATCTCCCAAGTCTAAACTTCTCGTGTGTGTGTGTGCAGAGGAGATCTCTGACCTGACTGAGCAGATCGGAGAGACTGGCAAGAGCATCCATGAGCTGGAGAAGGCCAAGAAGACCGTGGAGACAGAGAAGTCTGAGATCCAGACCGCTCTGGAGGAGGCTGAGGTACAAACTACAGCTGTTTGATGGGAAAGCAGTGTTAACTAACCAATGCCAGCTAGAGTGAAATGCCCTCTGTATTGGTGTTATTGTAGTAATTATATTTAATTCCTACATCCAAATGTATTTAACACAATTGGCCTGACTGCCTCTGTTTGTCCAGGGCACACTGGAGCACGAGGAATCCAAGATTCTGCGTGTGCAGCTGGAGCTGAACCAGATCAAGGGAGAGGTGGACAGGAAGATCGCAGAGAAGGACGAGGAGATGGAGCAGATCAAGAGGAACAGCCAGAGGGTGGTTGACTCCATGCAGAGCACCCTGGACTCTGAGGTTAGGAGCAGGAATGATGCCCTGAGGGTGAAGAAGAAGATGGAGGGAGACCTGAACGAGATGGAGATCCAGCTGAGCCACTCCAACAGGATGGCCTCCGAGGCCCAGAAACAGCTGAGGAATGTCCAGGGACAGCTCAAGGTAAAGGGACTGGGACATCAGGTTCAAACACCTGAACATGGAGAGGGATTTGTTTGTGAATCTGTAGAAAATAACAGAACAGAGGAATTGAATAGATTGAACTATATACTGTAGAAAGGTAGGGATATTGAGTAAATTCTTCACAATGAACATTTTTATTGCCCATCCTATCACCCCTTCATCCACAAGTCCTAATGAACGTATGTCATTGTGAACCACAGGATGCCCAATTGCACCTTGATGACGCCGTCCGTGTCGCAGAAGACATGAAGGAGCAGGCAGCCATGGTGGAGCGCAGAAACGGTCTGATGGTGGCTGAAATCGAGGAGCTGAGAGTTGCTCTGGAGCAGACAGAGAGAGGCCGCAAAGTGGCTGAGACTGAGCTGGTTGACGCCAGCGAGCGCGTTGGACTGCTGCACTCCCAGGTATCTGTCAAAAGCCATTTCCAATGAAAATCAACCAAGCATACCGTTTACACACACCTGGAATTCAACAGTTCTTGCTCTTAGACTTCATAATTTCAGGCTTGTGCTTGTAGGTTCTCTTGAGAGTCAAACAAATTGTCTTGTTTCCTCCTTCAGAACACCAGCCTTCTGAACACCAAGAAGAAGCTGGAGACTGATCTGGTGCAGGTGCAGGGAGAGGTGGACGACATTGTCCAGGAGGCCAGGAATGCAGAGGAGAAGGCCAAGAAGGCCATCACTGACGTGAGTCCTTGAATTACATCAACTTGATTTGTCCCCAAGTGCCAATGGTAGCTGGGCTGGTTAAGAACAACAAAAATCTCAGAGGTTTATGATTTCTGCCAATTGGTCCTTAAATTAAACAAACTACCATTCCAGGCGGCCATGATGGCTGAGGAGCTGAAGAAGGAGCAGGACACCAGCTCTCACCTGGAGAGGATGAAGAAGAACCTGGAGATCACAGTCAAGGACCTGCAGCACCGCCTGGATGAGGCTGAGAATCTGGCCATGAAGGGAGGCAAGAAGCAGCTCCAGAAACTGGAGTCCAGGGTGAGTTACCAGCAGGGTGGATTAGGGTGGATTGAAAGACTGATTGCTGGAAAAGTATTTGATCATGTAAAATACAAAGGAGCATTGTGTCATGACTTTTTCTAGATCAGGGGTTCCCAAACTTCTTTGCATTGGGGACCCATTTTGTGATCAGGGACGCCTTCATAATATCAGAACACAATTCCTACATGAGAGTGTGATAAAACATAGCTTCCAAGCAGTTTTACTATTACTTCTGCAGTGCATGGTTGGACTAATGAAGTCTCGAACCCTGGTAAAGAACATTATACAGCTTCAATGTGTCTCTCTGTATGTCGCGTTGTGTTGTCTCTGTTGTCGTGATGTGTGTTTTGTCCTATATTTATATGTTATTTATTTTGACATTTTTAATCCCAGCCCCCGTCCCCGCAGAGGTCTTTTGCCTTTTGGTGGGCCGTCATTGTAAATAAGTATGTGTTCTTAACTGACTTGCCTCGTTAAATAAAGGTTAAATAAAGGTTAAATAAAGGTTAAATAAATACAAATAATTACAGTGCAATTATGTTCAAATAAAAACCGTTGGGAATGTGTTACACTTTATGCAGTGGAGTTGAGAAGAATTGGAACCAAGACCTTCAAATAAATTGAAGACATAAAAAATGTATTTATCTAGTCGTTTCATTTAGGCTTGTACATTTCTTCTAAACTGCTATTCAATTAATAGAATCAATAATAATAATAATAATAATACAATTTCTGATACATAAACACACATTCATCCAATTAATCTCATAGTGATATTTGATTTACATCTAGTTACAGTTGTTTAATTTCTCTCTCTCTAGATCGAGAGCTTCATGTCTCATTCACTCTGCTGCAAAAGGGCCGTTACTAGGGAAGCATAGCGTTGCTATGCGGGGCTACCAGCTAGCACTCTAACGGTTGAAATTAGCTTGTAGAGGCTAGAGGACTTTCATAAGTTCATAAAAACATAAAATCTCAACGAACATATGTACATACCCTGGAAACATTACACTGGAATATGGTGCTTCTCCATTTGCTTACCTTCAAAATAAATACATCAAAAATGTACTAATTTAGCTGCTTTTGTCTTGCTGTTGACTCACTTGACAAACTTCTGTCAACAGCGCGAGCCCATCATTGAAGTCACGTCACAACCAGGGTTGTCAGGCTCAGCCAAAATGTCTAGACCAATGACTAACCAAAACCTGCCCGCTAGGCCTGAAAACAAGACAAAAATAATCATTTAAAAGCAAGAGAAAAGCAAAAGCACATTTAAATAATCATTATTGTGAGCTAATGTGACTGATAAAGGAAATATGTTACAAGAGAAAATATAATTAAACTCGCCAGGCAATTTTCAATCAATGGATGTTAACTTTGTTGACTGCAATGATTGTCAATAAATCCCTTATGCGTATGTGCATAACTATAGATCATTCCAACAGTAGAGTTTGAGGGATGAAAATTGAGAGAACTTTTTTTTACCTGTAGCCTAATCTGACTGACTGTTACCTTCAGTCTAATGCATTCTCTCAACAACTAATTACTATAGAACTGTGACCCTGATCACAATTTTCAACGTCAAATTTCAGTAACTAAACATGGTCATTAATAATTGAATAGGAACCCAACGCTATTTATTACATCATTTTGCCAGCACCATGTAGGCTACACAAGTGGCACAAATTAATTTGCAATTACTCCAGTGATATCGTCATTTCAACATATTTATTGTATCAAATGGTAGGCTACAGTACCCTACATAGGCATTGAAATTAATCGGCTAATTAATGGCCACATTTAATGTTAGTTTCATTGTGGACTTTTCCCCTTTACAGAGGCACATATTTCCATAACTTCAGTCTAAAATGTCCACTGGCGCAGAACTCCAGACCCAAGAACTGCACATGTAAAATCGTTTGCTTGTTATAAACAACGTCGACATTAGAATGTTGTTTAAACCACCTCCGACCAAATGTGTCTAATGCGCTCTAGAGCGCCTAAAGTCGTTCTCCTGTGCTTTGTCGCCTTATTTCTGGATGCACATCAGTTCTAGCCCGTTAATATGTTTTATGGAAAAGGGGTTGGAAATGGGTGTCTCCATAATGACAATCTAAATTGCCTACCTACAACTGGTAAGAAGTTGTTATGACGTGCAGGCACACCCATCTGGCCCTCCACCTCCCCACCACGCAATTCAATAAAAAATATATGTAACCTTTATTTAACTAGGCATGTCAGTAAAGAACATATTCTTACTTACTATGACAGTCGACACCGGACGACGCTGGGACAATTGTGCGCCGCACTATAAGACTCCTTATCACGGCCGGTTGAGATTCAGCCTGGAATCGAACCAGGGCGTCTGTAGTGACGCCTCAACCACTGAGATGCAGTACCTTAAACCGCTGCGCCAATCGGGAGCTCTTGGTTTACATCTATATAGTTTAAAGAAAAATGCAATGGCCGCCGCAATGTAATTTAGAAGTTACCTAAAAACCCGCAACATCGTTTTCAAAGTAGACCAATTTTTTGGGAAAACCGCAACATGGCAAACCCTGCTCACAACATTTAAACAGTGGCATCTAGTGGTAATACTGGTACTGCATCATACACCGCTAAATGCATGCCAAAATGTATAAAAAGTCAAATGTATTATAAATAAAATGAACATTTAGTTGAAACAATTGGTCATTGTTGTAACACCGTGCATACCAGTATCCCTGTGAGCCTCCCAGACCCATGTTGTACATCTAAGGGTTAAGAACATAAACAGTGGAGGAATAATATTACATTGTATTGGACCTTCTAATCTTGTTCCACAGATCCTCGGTAGTTTCATCTGTTGTTGCTAGCAAACATAAGCAAATGTAAAATAAACAAATGTAAAATTGAAATTGCACTTTGGGAACCACTTGTAAAAGTACATAGGAACAGACAACAATTGTGCCTCCTTGACTGGGTAGAAGACTCTACCTGTTTTACACGATTTGTTACATCTGATTTCACCTGCTCAAACAAATGCCTAAATGTATTTGTTCCACAAAGGTGCGTGAGCTCGAGACTGAGGTGGAGGCTGAGCAGAGAAGAGGTGCAGACGCAGTCAAGGGAGTCCGCAAGTATGAGCGCAGAGTCAAGGAGCTCACTTACCAGGTAAGAGAAAGTACATTCTTCACACAGACAGGTTTGTGTATATAACTATGGGACATTGATTCTTTGATCTTCTCCCACAGACTGAGGAGGATAAGAAGAACGTTAGCAGACTTCAGGACCTGGTAGATAAGCTGCAGATGAAAGTGAAGACCTACAAGAGGCATTCTGAGGAAGCGGTGAGTCACTGACAAAACTTAATGTCCATACAACTTAGTTTGAAGTGTTGCTACAGCAACAACACATCAGTCAAAAATGACAATTGATAGTGCACTAATTGCTGATGCAATTGTACACATTCGTGAGTGCCTCCTATTCGTTACCAACATAAAGGAGAGGGGGTTGAATATGAATTTGCTGCGCCAGGGGGCTGGTCTAGTGATCGTGCTGGAGGCAGTGGTTTGATCCCCTGTTCTGCCACTCACTTCCTCTGCTGTATCATCCAGCTCCCTGTATACATTGTTATCCTAAAAACAGAATATTAATTTGCTACCTGAAGCTTCAAACTTTAAATGCTGATGTTCTGCTCTCCCTCTCCTTTCCTCACCCAGGAGGAAGCAGCAAACCAGCACATGTCTAAGTTCAGGAAGGTTCAGCATGAGCTGGAGGAGGCTGAGGAGCGTGCTGACATCGCTGAGACTCAGGTCAACAAGCTCAGAGCTAAGACCCGTGACTCTGGAAAGGTACAGAACTGCTTCTAAACCTGTACCTGACTCATGTTCAGATATGACCACATCAACACCACCTATGATTCAGTCTTCTCAGAGGTCAATACTGAACTTTTACACTCAACTGTATTGAAGATCCCTAAGAAGAACATTTCAGGAAGGGCTAAACAATCTAATGAGAGTTATTCACTTAGTACTTCAACATCAAATATCCAAGCTGAGCACTGAGCACTAAAGACTTGATCCATTATATTCTATCCATATATTTATCATGTTCATTATTATTACTGATCCATTATATTCTATCCATATATTTATCATGTTCATTATTATTACTGATCCATTATATTCTATCCATATATTTATCATGTTCATTATTATTACTGATCCATTATATTCTATCCATATATTTATCATGTTCATTATTATTACTGATCCATTATATAATTTGTTTCTTCTTACAGGGAAAAGAAGTTGCTGAATAAACAAGACCAAAGTATTGAAGATCAAAGTCTTACCATTTTCCTGTGATGCATAAAATATGATTTTCATGGTGAAATGTTGAGCATTGATTAAAAACATGTGGATCTACATACACTTCCTTTGTGACTGTGGACTTATTACTCAGCAAACAGCTTTTTCATACCATTAAATATTGTACTTTAATTAAAGGAGCAATCTGGGATTCCAACAACAACAAAGTGGTACCACAACAAAGCAGACACATCAGATGAGGGATGAGGCTGGAGAAATGTAACCACTCAAATGAATTGTCTGAGCTATGGATGTAAGGTCTGACCAGCTAAACATCTAATTCTAGTTTTAACCCTTTACAGTCAGGGGACTATATTGACAGGCCCACATTGAAATGTTTCTGTAAGAAAACGATTAGAGAGTAAAACAATAAAAAAAAATATTAATCCACTATGTTAGTTCTTAACACTTAGAGGCACAACGTCCCTGGGAGGCTTACAGTGATATTTTAGTCACTCTCTCCAATTTGTTCCATCGCACTTGATTTAATTTCGAGTAAGATAGCAGCCTACATGTTGCCTAGCTTCCCAGACTCCATGCTCCGGCCAAACACTACGCCACGTCCGCGGACGCTAGTTTTCTCTCCGCAATGAAGTGTGTAGCAAACGACAGATCAGCGGAAGGATTTAGTGTGAGTCGTCAGGCTAGCTTACACAAGAAAATACTTGTAATATTGGTAGTCACCGTTTGGATGCCACGGTGATACAGTCTACACTGCTCAATGGGAAGAGTGACACAATGACATGAGGCAGGCACAGTGTTCTAGCTCCTGCTTTCCTCAGTAAGAAATGGGAAGTAGCTAGACAGTGTAGTTAGACAGTGTAACCAATATCAGGCCAGGGGAATGGCTAAAGCACATTTATCAGTGATGTAAAGTACTTAAGTAAAACTACTTTAAGTTTAAGTATATTTTTGACCATTTTTACTCCACTATATTTCTAAAGAAGATAGTGTACTTTTTACTCCATATCTTTTCCCTGACACCCAAAAGTACTCATTGCATTTTGAATGCTTAGCAGGACCAGAAAATGGTCCCATTCACGTACTTATCAAGAGAACATCCCTGCTCCTCCCTACTTCCTTTGATCTGGCGGACTCACTAACACGAACGCTTTGTTTGTAAATCATGTCTGAGTGTTGGAGTGTGCCTCTGGCTATCCGTAAATTAAAGCACTGTGTTAGTGCTGGGATTGAACAAGAGCCTGCACACCATGTGGATGAGCTGTCCAGAACCGGAGTTGCAGGCCCCTGATATACTGTTATTAACTGTCATTAAGCATTTGAGGTGACTGTCATTATAAAACTGTTTGTACACATTTGATGTATTTTAGCAGGGCTTTGGGAGGATTGGATAGTAACTCCTGATCCAATACATGTTAAGGGCTTTAAACAACTCAGTCTGTGCTCACAAAGTAGTTTTATCACCACAGACAGGAGTTTGACCTGAGACACCCCAGTGCTTTGGCTCACGTCAGAATTATTTCCATGATTCAATCCATTAAAATGTCACAGCCAGTAAAAATCTAAATATGGATGTGAAATGTCACATGCTTGTGGCATGTATCCACAAAACAACCAATCTTGGCTCGGTTAATTCAGATTTTATTTCCCAGATCACATATCTCGCTGTAAATCTATTACGGTGGCAGCAATGTCAGGACCTCATGTTCGATTAATAAGGTAATATAATGTGCTGGCCTGTATCAGATCTCTCTGTGGTCCACAGTAAAGGTATGAGGTCTTCACCTTTCAGCATGCAGTGTGAAGTCAATGGAGGGATAAATGTAATATTAATCTAATACATTTACAAGGTTGAACACTTGGATCAAATGGGGAGCTGTTGTGTTTTTCAGCAAGATTTACAGATCTTTGGACAAACAAGTAGTCAAAATAATTACTGTCAGTAACCTTCTCCAACCATGAGCCGAAACTGGGTGTCAGAAATACATCCAGCTTCCACAGCAATATATCTCAGGTAATTTGGCATTGCTTTATTGCTTCATCAGCAGATCTGCTTCCATTTGAGCCGCACACCAGAGGATATGACCATATATAATATATATTGTAGGAAGACACAGTCAGGTCCATAACAGAGAACATAAATAAACTTGGAATCCCACAACCTCCTTTCAGCTGCAGCTGTTGGAACACAAGTGTCTCTGGGGGAGCAAGGGACTCTTCCTAGCCAAGCCTTTTGAAGGGTCAGGACAAGTGGCAGACCGATCTCCCAATGATCTATGTTTAGAAATGATTAATTGGAAGACGGATTTAAATCATGGGGAAAATTGAGTGTTCCTGTCTGCCTGTGAATGAGTTGAATAGAAGGTGTTGAATAGAAGTTTGTTCAGTTTAACTGCTGCTCTGGTAATAGCTTTGACCTCTATGGCAGCTGTTATATCTGGGATGACTGAAGACCTGATGATAGGAGCCTCTGCTTAATAGTCCTGCAATTTATCCCACGAACAGGGCCATGTACCAAAACCTCATAATATGTTGAACAGTCATAATAACAGTCAACTTTAGTATCACAATCATCTCAATAATGTTGTACTCAACTTGTTGGATCAGAATCAGGGCTGTGTTCATTAGGCACACCGTAGCAAAACTATAAGAAGCTGGTGGCCACCGGCTTCTTAAGAAGGCATTGTTCAATGCTCAATGTTAAATTCAAGTCTTTCTACCATCACGTCTAAGCCAATATGACAACAATTTCAATGAGCCTTGAGCATTCTACTTGGATGAAATTACACAACACACCCCGCCTCTCGTCATGTTCCGTTTCCGAGAACCACCTGATTTTTAATTGAATTCATTGAATTATTTCTCAAAAATGCGTTAAGATACAGATGTCAACAACCCTTCTAGGGTTAGAATTTCATTAGGATCCTCATTAGCTGTTGCTAAAGCAGCAGCTACTCTTCCTGGTGTCCACACAACACAAAACATGACATCATACAGAACTTTAATAGACAAGAACAGCTCTAGGACAGAACTACATTCATTTAAAACAATAAGAATGGAAGTTAAAAAGTCCTGTACAGACACAACACTGAGATAAACAGAGAGACCTATTACTGTAGACCCACATTAACATACATATGTTACATTTACACTCATTAGCATCTATCAGGTACACAGATACCTATCAGTATACAGGCCTACACGTTATTTAGGTCAGATAGGGGAGAGGCGTTGGGCCGTGACGTGTTATTTTAAATGTATTTTCTGTAGCTCATTTTGATGTGATCATGGCTCTATATAATACTATGGGTTTCCTTGTGAAGATACTATCTATGGATGGGCGGCAGTGTAGCCTAGTGGTTAGAGCATTGGACTAGTAACCGAAAGGTTGCAAGTTCAAATCCCCGAGCTGACAAGGTACAAAATCTGTCGTTCTGCCCTTGAACAGGCAGTTAACCCACTGTTCCTAGGCCGTCATTGAAAATAAGAATTTGTTCTTAACTGACTTGCCTAGTAAAATAAAGGTTAAAAAAAAAAAAAAAAAAATGTTGTTTAAATCCCCTAAGAAATCATGGTATTTGTTTTGTTCCAGTTTGGTGAGGAATCACCCCAACAGCTTTCTAATAGCTAGAATAATGTGGCACACAGACTGACTTTCTAGCTAATCTTCCTTTCTCCAGTACTTAATGTTTCCTCCTTCAGAACCTGTTCATATTCCACTTCACTCTTCCTATTTACATGATGAACACTACATTTGTTCAAAATCTCAACATTGAAGTGACATTTGGAACTCTGAATTGGAGCGAATTTGGAAATCGCATGTTGACCATCTTAGAGAATGGAAAGGAAACAATGTAACATATATGTCAACAATCTTTCCTCCAAAGGACCCTTCTATGGATTAAATGAGGTGTAAATCCACAAAATAACGTTTTTTTTGTTGCTCTAGTTTCTTCATATACCCTAATAGCTTCTCTAATACAATCATGTGTCACACAGACTGACTTTTTAGATAATCTTCCTTTCTCCAGTACTTAATGTTTCCTCTTTCAGAACCTGTTCATAATCCACTTCCCTCTTCCTATTTACTTGTTGAACACTAAGTCTGTTCAAATTCACAACATTGAAATGACATCAGTGTGGAACCAATGTGTCTGATCAACTTGCCCTCACACTCCAAGGCCTTGGGGCAGGACCTTTCTCTTTAGGTCATATAGAATCATGATTCCAGAGTCTCTTAATGGTTGCGTGCCACGTCAGATTGCAATATCATATGATGCGTTTAGCTGCTTTGTTAAAGGGATAGTTCACCCAAATTACACATTTGTTTCCTTAACCCTGTAAGCAGTCTATGGACAAGGTATGACAGCAATCTATGCTTTGGTTTAGTTTCCTTGGCAGTGGCTGGCACTGCTTCTAAATAACATGTTGTGGTACAAATCTCATCTGACCAATATTTTTATGCATCATGTTCAAATCATCTATAAGGGACTTTGTTGACCTCCACAATTAATTTTGAAATAGTTTTTAATGATTTGTGCAAAAATATATATAATATCGAAACTAAACCAAAGTATGCATTGCTGTCAAACAGTGCCAAGGAAACTAAACCAAAGTATGCATTGCTGTCAAACAGTGCCAAGGAAACTAAACCAAAGTATGCATTGCTGTCAAACAGTGCCAAGGAAACTAAACCAAAGTATGCATTGCTGTCAAACAGTGCCAAGGAAACTAAACCAAAGTAGGCATTGCTGTCATACAGTGCCAAGGAAACTAAACCAAAGTAGGCATTGCTGTCATACAGTGCCAAGGAAACTAAACCAAAGTAGGCATTGCTGTCATACAGTGCCAAGGAAACTAAACCAAAGTATGCATTGCTGTCATACAGTGCCAAGGAAACTAAACCAAAGTAGGCATTGCTGTCATACAGTGCCAAGGAAACTAAACCAAAGTAGGCATTGCTGTCATACAGTGCCAAGGAAACTAAACCAAAGTAGGCATTGCTGTCATACAGTGCCAAGGAAACTAAACCAAAGTATGCATTGCTGTCATACAGTGCCAAGGAAACTAAACCAAAGTAGGCATTGCTGTCATACAGTGCAAAATTTCATTTTTTTTTTCAAAGTTTGGGTTTGGAATTCATTGGAAACTGCAAAGACAAGTTTAATCTATTTATAGATGTTGACGAACCATCAGTATCGTACCAGTAATGTGGAAGTTGGACATGAATGAATTTGCAAAAGCAAATTTAATTAATTAATCAATGCCAATGATTAATCCTACCTGGGTAGGCTATCTGGGTATTAAACTTTAATAACCAGAGATGTTGCTTCATCCAGGTTAATATGAGAAGTTTAAAAGTGTCTCATTTGAATGGAAGAACATGTATGTTCAACAATTTAACTTATTAAATTGAATGAGACGATAATCCATACAATCTCCATTGATTGGATATCATAAGTGTAAACAGTAGATCAAATGTTGGGAACATTCAACACCGTGGTCTACTCACGAGGAAGACAGAGATACATATCGCTGGTCAAGTTTATATCTCCTGAATTTCAATCGGCTGGCTCTTTGTCCTCACTCGAGAAATTAATAATGACCGAGCGTCTGAAACGCGCTAGGCAGAAATAGCCCTACGTTTGGCCAAACGCTCTATTTCTCAGATTTCTATAATTAGCTTTATCAGCCCTCATACAGAAATGTATTTTTTATTTTTTACCTTTATTTAACTAGGCAAGTCAGAGGTTAAGAACACATTCTTATTTTCAATGACGGCCTAGGAACTGCCTGTTCAGGGGCAGAACGACAGATTTGTACCTGGTCAGCTCGGGGATTTAAATATGTTCAACGTGAGCGAGTCTGACCATGACTCAGAGAACACTATGATGACGCAACAAATGTGTTTGACGGATCGGGGAAAATAACTTATATAAACGCTTGTAGGTAAGGATGACAGCAGTGATACTGATATCACTTATTATTGATATCTATATAGCATATTGATGTGAATCACACTGCTGCACTCTCATTTAGGTATTTGCACCTTACGGATTGTGGGTGTTCTGGATGGCTGTTCACAAATCTAAATGTGTATTTCAACCCAATAATGGTTGAATTCAAGAAGTTTAAGTTGCCTATCAATAATTGTTTTTGAAACCAGTGGACAGCCAGTGAAAAATGCGCTCTTGCAACAGCTGCATAGTGTGGATCCCAGCCTATAGAATAAAATAGGCTTTAATTGCTCAATCTAATTCATGCTGATAAATATATATATATCAATAGGACTAATGGACACTTGGTCAAACTCAGACACTTTTGATAGACTTCAATGGGCAATCTGTAGTTCTTACATATACTGGACATACATGTATATACTGTATATATACATTTATTATCGAAGAATATAACTTAGAAATGCCTCATGAACTTAGTTCAACTGTCACACTCCGTGAGAATCCAAAATATAAGCTTGTTGTATTCCAATGTTTGTAAACATTGTTAATGTAAACAAACACTGTGAGAGCCTCATAACATCGCTAAAACAATACTTTTGATGTCATGGATGGTCAGTACTTGCATTCATAGCTATGTCTATTCATCTGAGTGGTTATATTTTACCAAAACAGAGGCAGGGTGGCCGTTTTGATATTGTTTCATCTGTCGATTTTCCCTTTGAAAAGCTGCATATTATCAAGATATCAAATTGTTACCAACAAAAAGGTCAAGAGCAAATGTAGCATATGGCATTCATTTGTCACATGTAAATAGCACTTTTCAGTCGAGCTCAAAGCATGAGCGCAGCATTTCCTTTCCAGCTCGAATCAATGAGCCAAATCAGTCCTACATGACAACAAAATCATAAACAACAGAATAGGGCTGGCTAATAAGTCCTTCGTTTTGGGGTTAAGCTCTGGTAAAACAATTAGGCTAATCCATACTCCCATATTTCCAAGTCCTATTCTTGAAGATCAAGGGGTATAACATTATTGGAATGCCTGGAATTCTGATAGACTTTGGTTTTTAATGTAAAGATATAATTTAATCGTATTATTATATGAAGTGGAAAGTGATGGGTTAGAAGAAGCCTACATAACCACCACAAAGTAAAAATGTAACATCCATATATGGCCAGCTATGGAAACATTAACATTGATTTATCCTGCAATAGATGTTGTTCAAATGTTAACATACATTATTGTCTTCTTCTAATGGCTCTTCAGGGGAAAGTCATCTAAAAGTAATGAAATGTAATTACATTACTGAGTTTGGGTAATCCAAAAGTTACATTACTGATTACATTGTTTGGACAGGTAACTAGTAATTGTAATGGATTACATTTAGAAAATAACCTACCCAAACCTGCATTTCTCCAGCCTCATCCCTCAGCTGTTTACCAAAAAAAGTGACTGCTTTGTTGTGGTACCACTTTGTTGTTTTTGGAATCCCAGATTGCTCCTTTAATTAAAGTACAATATTTAATGGTATTAAAAAGCTGTTTGTTGAGTAATAAGTCCACAGTCACAAAGGAAGTGTATGTAGATCCACATGTTTTTAATCAATGCTCAACATTTCACCATGAAAATCATATTTTATGCATCACAGGAAAATGGTAAGACTTTGATCTTCAATACTTTGGTCTTGTTTATTCAGCAACTTCTTTTCCCTGTAAGAAGAAACAAATAATATAATGGATCAGTAATAATAATGAACATGATAAATCTATGGATAGAATATAATGGATCAGTAATAACAATGAACATGATAAATATATGGATAGAATATAATGGATCAAGTCTTTAGTGCTCAGTACTCAGTTTGGATATTTGATGTTGAAGTACCAACTGAATTACTCTCATTAGATTGTTTAGCCCTTCCTGAAATGTTCTTCTTAGAGATCTTCAATACAGTTGAGTGTAAAAGTTCTGTATTGACCTCTGAGAAGACTGAATCATAGGTGGTGTTGATGTGGTCATATCTGAACATGAGTCAGGTACAGGTTTAGAAGCAGTTCTGTACCTTTCCAGAGTCACGGGTCTTGGCTCTGAGCTTGTTGACCTGAGTCTCAGCAATGTCAGCACGCTCCTCAGCCTCCTCCAGCTCATGCTGAACCTTCCTGAACTTAGACATGTGCTGGTTTGCTGCTTCCTCCTGGGTGAGGAAAGGAGAGGGAGAGCAGAACATCAGCATTCATTATATACCTTTTTCTGAAGATGAATATATTTTCAAATGTATGCATTCAGAGTATTTGACTAAGTCTGTGACTCACCGCTTCCTCAGAATGCCTCTTGTAGGACTTCACTTTCATCTGCAGCTTATCTACCAGGTCCTGAAGTCTGCCAACGTTCTTCTTATCCTCCTCAGTCTGTGGGAGAAGATCAAATGATCAATGCCCCATAATTATACACACAAACCTCTCTGTGTTGGTGTCAAGTGTGTGAAGAATACACTTTCTCTTACCTGGTAAGTGAGCTCCTTGACTCTGCGCTCATACTTGCGGACTCCCTTGACTGCGTCTACACCTCTTCTCTGCTCAACCTCCACCTCAGTCTCAAGCTCACGCACCTTTGTGAAAAAGATAAATGTAGGCATTTGTTTGAGGTGGTAAAATCAGATGTAACAAATCGTGTAAAACAGGTAGAGTCTTCTACCCAGTCAAGGAGGCACAATTGTTGTCTGTTCCTATGTACTATTTACAATTTTTATTGAAGTGGTCTATAATTATAACAACTTTTCATTTTCTTTGTCAGTGGTTCCCAAAGTGGAATTTACATTTCAAATGTTATGAATATTGATAGTCAAAAGCGAGACAGAAGCACTGACATAAATTCATTTGGAAAGTAAGTGGGAAAGCACCATATTAAAGTAATGTTTCCAGAGTATGTACATATGTTTGTTACGATTTTATGTTGTTTTTTCAAGTTTTTATGAACTTTTGAAAGTCCGCTAGCCAACAAGCTAATTTAGCCTTCTAGCTGGTAGCCCCACATAGCAACGCTAGCTTCCCTAGCAACAGCCCTTTTGCAGCAGAGTGAATGAGAAGCTAGCGATCTGGAGAGAGATAAATTCAACAATGTAACTAGATGAAGCCTAACAAATGATTACAATAAGATTAATTGGATTCATGTACAGTATATTATATCGTGTGTTGATATTTATTTAGAATTTTTATTATTATTATTATGAATGAAATGGCAGTTTAGAAGAAGTCTGCCAGGACTTTTGTACAATCTTGAACGAAGCAACTAGATTAATACATTTGTATATCTTTATTTTAAGGTCTTGACTACAATTCTTCTCAACTCCACTAAATAAGTGTAACATATTCCCCAAAATGTTGATTTTGAATGTAAATACATCCTGATTTAAGCTTTTAAAACTGCTACATTTTCTCTCCGCCACATGGCAGAATGTGTAGAATTTCAAGAAATTAGCTCTTAAAATTACAAACTATTATTTCTGTCCAAAGGAAAAATGTGTAGACTAGCTGAACATTTGTTTTAAAACTGCAAAATGTTGTTTCTGATGCCAGAAGGTGACTTTAAAATGTATTTTCCCAGGGGGCGAGACATGATTAGTCCGGCCATGCACTGCAGAAATCGTAGCAAATCCAAAAGATGAGGACTTGTAGACAATCCCATTGCGACCATAGCTAGCTACGCTCATGCACAGAAACATTGGGTCTAACAGTTGTGCTGAACTGCACATGTTCATGCAGTCAAAAGCACTCCTTCGGTAGAAAGTTGTTTTTGATGAAAATTAAAATGTGTTAGTTTGTTCCTTTCACTAGGTTGTAATAATGACAGTTTCAGCTACTTAAAGATGCACTACAGTATCGTATCTTAATACATTTACTCGAGTCTAGGTCTTGCCTTTAGATTTCAAGAAAATTAACAACCAACGATTAATTTTTCACTTCTCCCATAGACATCTCAAACCCTGGTCTGGTCTGAATCGCAAGCATTCCCAGAAGTCTTGCAATGTTGCACCTCTGGGTTTAGAAACACTGTGGTAAAACTACCTGGATGCTATTTTTACTGCACTCTAAAGTAGGAATTGTATTCTGATATTATGAGGGGGTCACTAATTAATTTTCTATCACAAAAGGGGTCCCGCGTCAAAAAGTTTAGGAACCCTTGATCGAGGTGGTTTAGGGTGGCAGGTATCCTAGCGGTTAAATGTTGCTGGTTGAAATATCTGAGTCTTCAATGTGAAAATTGTGTTGATGTCCATGGCACTTAACCCTAATTTGCACCTATCTGGTGGATATGACTTTATAGGATCAAATGCATGTCCAGCAATCAGTCTTTTAATCCACCCTGCAGGTATCTCACCCTGGACTCCAGTTTCTGGAGCTGCTTCTTGCCTCCCTTCATGGCCAGATTCTCAGCCTCATCCAGGCGGTGCTGCAGGTCCTTGACTGTGACCTCCAGGTTCTTCTTCATCCTCTCCAGGTGAGAACTGGTGTCCTGCTCCTTCTTCAGCTCCTCAGACATCATGGCCGCCTGGAATAGTAGTTTGTTTCATTTATGCACCAATTGGCACAAATCATAACATCCCTCTTACATCTTTATTGTGGTTAACCAGCACAGCTACCATTTCTCTTGAGGACAAGTCAAGTTGAAGTAATTCAAAGACTCACGTCAGTGATGGCCTTCTTGGCCTTCTCCTCTGCATTCCTTGCTTCCTGGATGATGTCGTCCACCTCTCCCTGCACTTGAACCAGGTCAGTCTCCAGCTTCTTCTTGGTGTTCAGAAGGCTGGTGTTCTGAAGGAGGAAACAAGACGATTTGTTTGACTCTCAAGAGAACTTAAAAGGCTGAAATTCTGAAAATCTTCAAGCAAAGACTGTCGAATCCCAGGTGTGTGTAAACGGTATACTTGGTTGAGTTTTATTAGAAATATCTTTAATCCATACCTGGGAGTGCAGCAGTCCAACACGCTCGCTGGCATCTACCAGCTCAGTCTCAGCCACTTTGCGGCCTCTCTCTGTCTGCTCCAGAGCAACTCTCAGCTCCTCGATTTCAGCCACCATCAGACCGTTTCTGCGCTCCACCATGGCTACCTGCTCCTTCATGTCCTCTGCAGCGCGGACGGCGTCATCAAGGTGCAATTGGGCATCCTGGGGTTCACAATGACATAGGTTCATTAGGACTTGTGGAATTAGGGGTGGTAGGATGGGTGGTAGGAATGTTCATTGGTAAGAATTTACTCAATATTTCCCTCCTTTCTACAGTATATAGTTCAATCTATTCAAATCCACTGTTCTTTTATTTTCTACAGATTCACAAAAAAATCCCACTCCTTGTTCAGATTTTTGAGCCTGATGTCCCTTTACCTTGAACTGTCCCTGGATGTTCCTCAGCTGTTTCTGGGCCTCAGAGGCCTGCCTGTTGGAGTGGCTCAGCTGGATCTCCATCTCATTCAGGTCTCCCTCCATCTTCTTCTTCACCCTCAGGGCATCATTCCTGCTCCTGATCTCAGAGTCCAGGGTGCTCTGCATGGAGTCAACCACCCTCTGGCTGTTCCTCTTGATCTGCTCCATCTCCTCGTCCTTCTCAGCGATCTTCCTGTCCACCTCACCCTTGATCTGGTTCAGCTCCAGCTGCACATGCAGAATCTTGGATTCCTCGTGCTCCAGTGTTCCCTGGACAAACAGAAGCAGTCAGGCGAAATGTGCTCAATACATTTGGATGTAGGAATTATATATATATATATATGACTACGCTAAACACCATTACAGGGAGCATTATCCTGTAGCTGGCGTTGGCTAGCTTAACACTGCTTTCCCCATCTAACAGCTGTAGTTTGTACCTCAGCCTCCTCCAGAGCGGTCTGGATCTCAGACTTCTCTGTCTCCACGGTCTTCTTGGCCTTCTCCAGCTCATGGATGCTCTTGCCAGTCTCTCCAATCTGCTCAGTCAGTTCAGAGATCTCCTCTGCACACACACACACACACACACACACACACACACACACACACACACACACACACACACACACACACACACACACACACACACACACACACACACACACACACACACACACACACACACACACACACACACACAGGAGCAGTTTAGACTTGGGAGAATTTATGTGGATATTGCCAATGTACTGAAGTTGACATTGAATCATAATAACAGTTAATTAATTAACAGCAATTCATATGGTCTTGCAAATCAATTTGCCCTCCACATCCTTTCGTTGTTCAAAGGAATAGTGATCACAAGTAAAATAAATATATATTTTGATCTGTACATTTGATGCTTACAGTTCTCTCCATTTTCAAAACACTAGTCAAACATGAACCAAATAGAACTGCTGTCAAATGCTCACGCTGCAGGTTCTTGTTTTCTCTCTTCAGAGTCTCCAGATGATCCAGAGCCTCCTCGTAGGAGTTCTTCATCTTGAAGAGTTCAGTGCTCATAGAGCGAGCCTCCTTCTGAGCTCCTTCCAGCTCAGCCTGGCCCTCCTCGTACTTCTGCTTCCACTCTGCCAGAACCTAGGAGAATCCATGGGATTTTCATGAGAAGTCATTGATAAAGAGGTTTGAATCAGAAATATGCTCCAAGTAATCATATAGCAGACAGAAAATATCACCCTTGGGTGAGGTTTCTTTGTTTTCACCTTGTCAAAGTTCCTCTGCTTCTTGTCAAGGTTGGCGGCCAATGCGTTGGCTCTCTCAACATCAATCATGAGGTCCTCCACCTCTCCCTGCAGCCTCTGCTTGGTCTTCTCCAGGGAGGCGCATTTGGAGTTGGTCGCCTCAATGGTCTCCTCCGCCTCCTGCAGACGCTGGGCCAGCTTCTTCCTATTGGACAACAGAGGGAGGTTTTAGGGGCTGAAACAAATGTTATAATACATGTTGATGTAACATTTCCTGAGAGCCCAATCCACCATCACCATCAATCCAATCCACCATCACCATCAATCCAATCCACCATCACCATCAATCCAATCCACCCTCACCATCAATCCAATCCACCATCACCATCAATCCAATCCACCATCACCATCAATCCAATCCACCATCACCATCAATCCAATCCACCATCACCATCAATACCCTATATTTTAGTTTTGCTGATCTGTGGGACTCACTTGGCCTCCTCCAGCTCCTCTGTCCGCTGGATGGCATCAGTTTCATACTTAGTCCTCCACTGAGCCACCTCACTGTTGGCCTTGGACATGCCGCGTTGCAGCTCTGCCTTGGCCTCCTGCTCCTCCTCAAACTGCTCCCTCAGGAGGTCACAGTCATGGCGGGCAGACTGGACACCGTGGGCAAGTGCATTTTTAGCCTGTGAGAGAGAAAGACATAGAAAGATTGGAGTCAAACAAATTATAGTAGAAGTCTCTGGTGGTGGTGTAGTCACCATGTATATCAAGATATGTCTTTAAACCAGGGTTCTCGAGCTGGAAGGCCGCGATTTTATTTGGCCCCTCACATTTTCTGAATAAAAAATATAATTTTTGGCAGGGGGACCGTAAAAGACTGTAAAAACACCAACAAATCAGCTCCAAGTGATTTACTTTGGGAAATCCAATCCGAAGTATTCCCATGCACAACAGACAGATCTATGTGATCAGAGGCGTCATGCCCATAGGGGGCACAGGGGGGCACGTGCCCCCTCAGATTTGTCCTGCTGTTTCTCTGTAATACTACTAGTTACCTTACAATTTTCTGAAGTTGGCTTTAGTCAGCCCAGATACCGTAGGTTCCCAAAATCCCAACCTCATAACTAGCTACCAAGAAGCCATTTCAGGCTATCAATCGAGGTAGAGTGGCTAGCTTGTCTAACTATCTTAGTTTGCATGCCTGCTAGAAAGGCTTGTAGACTTAAGAAAAGCAAGCAAAATGTACTGAATAAGACTCAAATTCCTTTCAATCTTTTACCCAGATTTTAGCAGAGATGAAGAGAAGCATATTTAGTTTCTTTAAAAAAAAGAACCACCAGTCAGGAAGACACAGACAGCTGAAACTGTTTTTTTTTTTTTTTTACAATGAATTAAGTATAAAGATTATGACTATAGATTGCAGGAAAAGCTGTTTCAGGTGTTTGAAAAATGCAAAAATATCCAACTTCAGGATAGGGGCCTAACCTGACTGGACCCGCAGCCACCATCACATACTTTGTGACCCATCAGATTTTTTTGGGGGGTGGGGGTGGGGGGTGTATTATGTCCCTGTACGTGATCGCATACAAATGTAAACAAGGTTTGAAAATATTATGTTTTAGTCAAATATTATATCTGTCTGTGCTTCTTGCATTCAATTGGAAGTCTACAAAGGATTTGTAATTATGTCCTGACCATCCCCACAAGAAAAAAAAAATCAGCACATGGCTGAATCTAGTTGATGATCCCTGCACTAAACTCTGGGGTCGGTGGAGTCCATCTTAGGTCCCTTACCTTGACCTCCTCCTCAATCGCCCTCTTCAGCTCCTCCACCTGCTGGGTGAAGGCCTGTTTTCCTCTGGTCAGCTGAGACACCAGGGCTTCCTTCTCCTCCAGCTGGCGGCCAAACTCACCTGCAGGGACAGAGGGACATCTTGTTAATAGGGTCTCTGTTCTCTTGGATTGAAAATGTATTTTGAGGTATCATGGGGAATGTTGTTTGGTGGTGAATTGTACAGTAGAAACTATGTGGACCATTGGAGGTTCCTCAGAAGAGGAAGGGGAGGACCATAATCCTCAATGAAATTAATACAACTAAAAATAGTGAAACATTAAAAAAGTTAGATAAAACTATACCAAATATATTCACACCACCAAATCATTGATTAAAACACAATGTTATGCAATGAAGGTCTACAGTAGCCTCAACAGGAATCTGTAGCGTAGCACCATGGTGTAGACATGTTTCCATTCAACAGCTAGTTTCCATCCTCCTCGGGTGACATTGACTTCAATAAAAAACCAAGGAGGCTCATGGTTCTCACCCCCTTCCATAGACTTACACAGTAATAATGACTACGAACTGCAACCTATCATAGCTCTTGCAGCATGAACTAACATGTTGTCCACTCAATCAAAGGACTAGAGAATTAAGAGATTTTTTTCATCTGATCACAGACAGCTGATGTGTTTTGAACTGAAGTCCAGAAGGGAAAGGAGGAGACGAGGAGAGCACGTAGATACGAGAAGGAATTATACAACGAGCAAAATGATCATGCTGTTTGTATGTGGCTTCTATGAAAGTGAACTGTGTCTGCGTGGGATCAGGGTAGTATTCATTCCGCACATTCTGTTGAAAACCTTTCTTAAACGGAACCAAATAAACCAAAATTAGGATAACATACCTGAATTTGTCCAATAGAAACTCTCGTTTGCAACTTTTCATTACAACCTAGATTAGCTAGATGCAGGCAAGAGTGTGCAAGGCAGTATTGAATGTATCACAGTCTCTCATCTCGATTACTCAAATTCTTCTCTCGACCTGTGCACATACGTTGTAAACTGTCATTCATAGGCTAGGTTGAAGCAACCTCATGATGGGTATATGGAACATTTGAGCATCATGTAGTACTCTAAATCTATCGATGTTACATTGAGCTGGATGAATCGAATATGAAAGAGTCATCCAATATGCTGTAATAGAAGTAAGGCCAAGTTCCTAAAAAAAATTATTGTCCTCCTTCATCTTAACCGACCGGCACTAATGTGGACTATGGACATAAATCCCCAACACATGTTATTGTGGTTTAGTGAAGTAAAGCATTGGCTTGTTGTTCATTGCTGATGGTACCATTTTCTGTCAGGAGTCTGGCCCTCTGTCCGCTGATGTCGTTGACCTGGCGAACATTCTCATCATTCTTAGTCTTGAGCTCACTCAGCTGGTCCTCAAGAGTACGGCACATCTTCTCCAGATTGCCCTGTTAGTGAAACATGTTCCATCATTACTTTATATATGTGACTCCTGTCAACTTCAGTTCACTTGAATGGTGATGTAGTTGACCCTCCTCAACACTGCTTGATCAAAACATCACTACTCACCTTAGCCTTGGCGACGGCCTCCATGTTGCTAGAGAGGTCATCAATCTCCATCTTGTACTCGCTCTTCTCCTTCTCCAGCTTCTGCTTGACGCGCTGCAGGTTGTCGATCTGCTCCCCGAGCTCAGCCACACTGTCGGCCTGCTTTTTGCGCAGAGCGGCGGCTGTGGCCTCATGCTGCAGGGTGGACTCTTCAAGATCACGACGCAGCTTCTGGAACTCAGCCTCACGCTTCTTGTTCATCTCAATCTGAGCAGCAGTGGCGCCTCCGGCCTCCTCCAGCCTCTCGCTGATCTCCTCAAGTTCCCTGGAGAGATCAGCCCTCTGCTTCTCAACCTTAGCCCTGGCAGCACGCTCAGCCTCAATTTCCTCCTCCAGCTCCTCAATACGGGCCTAGAACAGGGGACAGGAGCAGGGGGATGAACACTACAATACAGTTGAAACAATTGAACCTCACAAAGTAATAATAGTATGTATATTTTGCATTAATGTGTTAATACAAAGACAGTTAATATATTCAGTAGATAGTGTCCAATTTAGGAACCAAACTACCATTTTGATGCAACGTCTTTACAACGTCTTTACAACGTCTTTACAACAGCAAGAAGCACCATCTTCCAACCTATTCATCCATCAGAATCCACCGGGAAAAATGTGTGCTACCAGAATAATGTTTTTCAAGTTTGTGCTTTTCTGTTCTTGAGCTTTGTACCTGGGTGAGTCTGGAGCTTAGACCCCTAAATCCTCTACTGTACCTGGAGTTCCTTGATCTTCTTCTGCAGCTGAGCTCCCAGAGACTGCTCATCCTCAATCTTGCTGAGGAGCTGAGTGGTCTCAAAGTCCTTCCTGAGAAACACAAATTCGCCGATTGCAGAGTTAGTTGTGGTTCGATAGTGTAAAGGGAGAGCATTATACCATTCATATTGCTTTTAAAGGAATACTTCAGCATTTTGGCAATGTATCTACTTCCTCAGAGTCAGATGAACTTGTGGATACCAGTTGTATGTCTCTGCATCCAGTATGAAGGAAGTTAGAAGTAGTTTTGCTAGCCAACGATTACTAGCATGCTAGCAGTTACCATATAATTCCAGTCATTGCGCTAACTGTTATCAACTTTAAACTGCATGCAGAGATGTAAAAATGGTATTCACAAGTTCATATGGCTCTGGGGAAGTAGATAAAGGGCTTACAAAATCCTGAAGTATCTCTTTAAGAATCACATGTATATGCTGATTCACAATTACAAGAATTTGCCAAAAACAACCATTATAGCAGGTAATACTGTAGTCGTAGGTTTGTGTTTACTTCTTGATTTTCTCATCAGCTTGCTGCTTGTCATTCTCCAGGTCCATTATGGACTCCTGGGCCAGTTTCAGATCTCCCTCCAGCTTTCTCTTGGCTCTCTCAAGGTCCATACGGAGCTTCTTCTCTTGCTCCAGAGAACCCTCAAGCTAGAAGATAAAACACATATATTGTTAAAATCTAAACAACTGAAGATAATATCATCTTACATACTATCATGGCCAAAATGTCAAACTCCACTCACGTCGTCCACTTGCTGTTCCAGCTTGGTCTTGGCCTTGGTCAGAGTGTTGACTTTGTCCTCCTCTGCCTGCAGGTCATCCAGTGTCTGCTGGTGGGCCTCTTGGAGGGCTTTCTTCTCCTTGGTGAGCTTGGCAACACTCTCATCCATAGACGCCATCTCCTCTGTCAGGTTTTTAACCTTTAAATGGCCACAACATAATTATACTTAACCATAAAGGGGAGTTATGTATATATATTCTTATATATTGCATTCAGTTCGTTTAGATTAGAACTGCATCAACAATTACTGTACTATAGATTCAACACTAGATGCCAGTGTTCACCATGCCAGTGTACTGAATGGAAGTCATAAATGAGGGGTAGCAGAACATACAATGAATGTTGGGAGAATTCTACTATTGTGTCTTGATTTTTCCTGCACCCACAATACAACTTGAATTCCATTTCTGTTAACTATGTTTTGAGTTGATTATTGTTTGGTTAGACTGTAAGACCCAAGACCTTGTTTTCAGTGGCGTGCTTCTCCTTCTCCACTTTGGCCAGGGTGAGCTCCAGGTCATCAATGTCCTTCTTCAGCTCAGAGCACTCATCCTCCAGCTTCCTCTTCTTGGCAGTCAACTCAGCATTGATCTCCTCCTCATCCTCCAGCCTCTCGGTCGTCTCTTTGATTTTGGCCTCCTGCTGGATCTTGCTCTTGATGAGCCCCTCACACCTTTCCTCAGCATCGTTCAGACTCTCTCCTTCCTGGTTTCAGAACAGGAGAAAAAATCAGCGGGCTACTTTTGTGTATGAAAATATAGACTTCATTTAGTCAAATATGTCAGACCAAATCATGAAATATATAAATAACATGGGCAATAACAGTGTGCCTGTGTGTGTATGTAAATGTGTGTTTAAATGTGCCTTCATGTAGGTCGTTGCTCACTCACAGATGTTACTTGGAGCGCCAGGTCGTTCTTCTCCTGCGTCAGGGCCACCAACTTCTCCTCCATTTGCTTCTTTGTGGACAGAGCCTTGGCCAGATCTGTCTTCATCTTCTCATAGTTCTCCTTCATGTTGGCCAGCTCCTTCTCAGTCTCAGCGCTCTGCAGCAGGGGCTTGATCTTGAAGTACAACTTCATCCATGGCCAGGTTTTCACATTCATGAATGAGCGGATGTTGTACTGGATGGCGAAGATGGAATCTCTGTTCAACAGAAAGGACATAGTGGTGAGTGACGTCCCACACTTCAGTTCAACATTTTATTTTGATTTACATCTGGTTGAGTTGTCAACTAACGTGAATTCAACATGAAATTGAAGTCGGAGTAAAAGAACAACAAATCCTCTGCCCCCTTTTGTTAACAGCTGAGGAATCGGTGTAGGGAAATGTAACCCATCTTAAACTCACAGACAGCTCTCTAGATGCAAGGACTGACAGGTCATGCATGTTAAGCTCAACAAGAATTTGATATTTTTCAAAAAATGAATGGGTTAATATCACAAATGTAAATGACAATTGAACAGCCAAATCCCAAACTGCAGCTATAAAGCTAGAATCCTTAGTTGCCACATCCATTTCTGGACTAAATTAATTTACCCAAAAGCTTTAGTAGACCATTATAAGATGTACTTTCTCATTCTGAACAACTCACAGCATATACAGTATGTAATCATAATGCATTAGATACAGGTGGTTGACAGAAAGCTTTGCCAAGATGTCTACTATTCCTCACCTCCTCTCCATCATCTTGGTGAACTCTCTCCTCATGAGGAATCCACGGCTGAGAGCCTGGACCATGCCGACCAGAGAGGCCAGCTTCTCATCTCTCATCTCCTCCAGGACACCCAGCAGACCGGCTTTGAAGAACACCTGAGACACAGGTTAACATGGTCAATGGAACCACAGATAGAAAGGGTTGAATCAAAAGAGGGGAACAACACCACTAGATTGATTTAAACAACATTAACTCTGCAATGGTTACAAACAAACCATGGGAGAGGTTGTTTCTAAGTTGTTAGTTATTGTACTGTTGTACAGAGCCTTCAGAAATTATTCACAGACCTCAACTTTTTCCAGCCTGAATTTAAAATGAATTACATTGAGATGTTGTGTTATTGGCCTTCACACAATAGCCCATAATGTCAAAGTGGAAATATGTTACATTTTTACAAATTAATTAATTTGAAATGAAAAGCTGAAATGTCTTCTGTCAATAAGTACTCAACCCCTTTGTTATGGCAAGCCTAATGAAGTTCAGGAGTAAAAATGTGCTTAACATGGACTCACTCTGTGTGCAATAATAGTGTTTAACATGATTTTTTAATGACTTGCTCATCTCTACCCCACACATACAATTATCTGTAAGGTCCCTCAGTCGAGCAGTAAATTTCAAACACAGATTCAACCACAAAGACCACCTATTGGTAGATGGGTAAAAAAAAGACATTGAGTAACCATTTGAGCAGGGTGAAGTTATTGATCACACTTTGGATGGTGTATCAATACACCCAGTCAATACTAAGATACAGGCATGCTTCCTAACTCAGTTACCAGAGTGGAAGGAAACCTCTCAGGGATTTCACCATGAGGCCAATGGTGACATTAAAACAGAATTTAACGGCTGTGACAGGAGAAAACTGAGGATGGATTAACATGTAGTTACTCCACAACACTAATGTAAATGACCGAGTGAAAAAATGGAAGCCTGTACAGATTAATAATATTCCAAAACATGCATCCTGTTTACAATAAGGCGCTTAAGTAAAACTGCAAAAGAATGTGGCAAAGAAATGTACTTTATGTCCTGAATACAACACATTATGGCAAATCCAACACAACACTAAGAACCACTCCTCAAACATGGTGGTGGCTGCATCATGTTGTGGGTATGCTTGTTGTTGACAAAAACGAGGCAGTTTTTTTTACGATAAAAAGAAACGGAGTAGAGCTAAGCACAGGCAAAAACCCTAAAGGAGAACCTGGTTCAGTCTGCTTTACAATAGACACTGGGAGACAAATGCACCTTTCAGCAGGACAATAACCCAAAGCAGAAGGCCAAATATACACTGGAGTTGTTACCAAGATGACACAGAATGTTTCTGAGTTGCCAAGTTCAGTTTTGACTTAAATCGGGATGAAAATATATGGCAAGAATTGAAAATGGCTGTCTAGCAATGATCAACAACCATATTGACAGAGCTTGAAGAATTGTTTGAAGAGTAATGTTCAAATATTGTACAATCCAGGTGTGGAAAGCTCTTAGAGACTTACCCAGAAAGGCTCACAGCTGTAATCGCTGCCAAAAGGAAGTCTAACATGTGTTGGCTCAGAGGGTTGAATAACCAAGATGTATTAGTGTTTTATTTTTCATAATTGGTTTTTACAAATGTTAGAATTTTTCTTCCACTTTGACATTCAAATATTTTGCTCATCGACAATAAATCACAATTAAATATTTTTAAATCACAATTTTTCACAAAAAAATAACGATTTTTAGGGGTGTGAATACTTTCTGAAGGCACTGTAGATGAATAATGTACACAGATACAGATAACTGCAGCCATACCACTATAACACCATGCGCATGATAATGACTTTAGTTTCTCTTCCAAACTTGTAATGAATGACTTTGAAGAAGAAAACAAAACTACAATGATTTTCCACTTTTTCCATTTTAGTTAAATGAAGAAGAAATAATAAAATAGTGGGAATACCAACTGAAGTGATTTTAAATTATCATAATAGTTGTGTTTTGTTGTCAGCTTTTACTGGGGGTTTTTGACTGACCTTGGTGTGTCCAAACTTGTAATCCTCGTGATTCACATCAATGGACCCAAGCAGCTTCTCGGAAGCCTTCTTGTTGTCCATGAACTGGCCCTCAGGGATGACACTGGCATTCAGTACTTTGTACCTGAATGAGAAGACATTTTTAAAATATGTCAAGTTGTAATAAGTTGGTTATATTACATAAAAGGTAAGAATATTCTGATGTTGGGAAAATCCTTGGAGCAGATATGTTATGTGGTGTGTGTGTGCAGTTGTGTTTGAGTGCGTATGTACCTCTGCTTGAAATCAGCATAGATTATTCTGCTGGGGAAGCCCTTTCTGCAGATCCTGATACCCTCCAGTACACCATTACACCTGAGCTGGTGGATAACCAGGAAGTTCTCCATCAGACCTGGTAAAACAAAACAAGTCTCTTTTAATACTCATAAACAGATTAAAGATTGGGATTGTTAAGGTTACTGATACTGTACTGATAAGATGACATATTTAACTCAATATTTCTTGTACCTGGAGTTTTTGACTCGTTGGGGATCAGGCAGCGCACAAAGTGAGGATGAGTGCTCCTCAAATTGGTCATCAGCTTTTGTAAGTTCTCCTGTAAGAGGGTTACAAACCATTTTCTCAGACATCATTTATGATAATCAATGCAACTTTTGAAGGACTAAATATGCACATTTCAAAAGCTCACCCTGAACTGGGAGGACACAGTCTGCATGGAACCACCCTTCTTCTTGCCTCCTTTCTTGGCTTTATCTGTTAAAATGGGGAAAAGTTAAAGATAACTAGAAAAGTACATTTCCTAGAGCGGGTGGAATAAATAGAATAATAATAAGAATATGTAAGAAATCTAGAGTGGTCTTGTCTTCAGCAAACACACTAATTATAATCCAGAGAATCTCTGGTTAACTTCACACGTATCTAGAGGCAAATGCTGCCAATCAGATTGTGTAGAATAACACCCATTGTATGATTAAATTAACCCAGTAATAAACCCTGAGAAATTGTGATATATTCAGACTTTAAAGGAAATTGTAACTAGTGCTAGTCTTACCCTCAGGAGGGGCAGGTGGATACAGGGCAGCCAGAAGTTTGACTCCTGACTTCCCGTACAGTTGACAAACTGAGTCGTTCAGGGGGTCCTTGTTCTTCTCCAGCCACCCAGTGATGTTGTAGTCCACAGTACCGGCGTAGTGCACCAGGGAGAAGTGGGCCTCTGCCTTGCCTTTGGCAGGCTTGGGCTTCTCAAACGCATTTGTTTTGCCAAGATGCTGGGCGTACAGCTTGTCCTTGAAGGTGGTGTCTGAAGACTTGGGGAACATGCACTCCTCTTCAAGGATGGAGAAGATGCCCAATGGCTTTACGAAAAGAGATGTATATCAAATTAGTGATATTTCCATTTAGGATCACATTAATTCCTTTAGTAAACATTCTATTACAGGATTATATTCATTTAGAGGAACATAATAGGAAACATATTGAGATCTCAACAGTCAGATGCTGATAATATCTCACACAGCGTTCCATTTGAGCTTTGCTGTTGAGGCCCATTATAAACCTCACAGACATCTTACCTTCTCAATAAGCTCAATGCAGGCAGCCAAGTCCATGCCGAAGTCAATGAAGGCCCAGACGATTCCCTCCTTCTTGTACTCCTCTTGCTCCAGGACGAACATGGTGTGGTTGAAAAACTGTTGCAGTTTCTCATTGGTGAAGTTGATGCACAGCTGCTCCATGCTGTTGTACTGTTGATGGAGTTTTAAAAGGGATCATTTCATCATACAAGTTTGTAATCCATCTCAATCAGAACTAATTGTCTTGTTCTGGTCTCATACTCACATCAAAGATCTCAAACCCGGCAATGTCAAGAACACCGATATAGAACTGCCTTGGATTCTTGGTGTCCAACATCTCATTGATACGGATGACCATCCACAAGAACATCCTCTCATAGATGGACTTGCCCAGAGCACTGACTGAGTTATTAACCTGCAATGATAATACCTCAAATGAATACATTAGCTATTGACCATGTCTGGTGATAAGGTGATAAGACCTTGGGATAAACAGCATCACAATTTTTAAAAAGCAATGCACTCATCCCCAAAAATATTACGGTGCTCAGAAATTGGTAGATACTGTGTTTTGCAGTCTTACCTGAGGCACAGTCTGTCCCTTGGTCACATACTCATTGCCAACCTTCACTCTGGGGTAGCACAGAGCCTTCAACATCTCAGCTGAGTTCAGGCCCAGCAGGTAGCCAATTTTATCAGCCACTGGAGAGACAACCAACAACAACAGATTCGGTCACACAAGAACGCTTTTTTTCTGACGTTAAACTGGCAAATTAGTTTGGATACCTTCTTTGTGGGTTAGGTTTTGATTCACCCACATCCATAACTTCAAGTCATTTGAGGAGGTTGTACCTGTTCTCCAAAAATGATCTCCTGCCTGACTTTCATGTGGCACTGTCTGTCCTGTGTTCTATTTCTATGTTGGGGACTGGGAATGGGACTAATGCTTTACATATTGTATATCTATGAGTGGGACTCACCCTCTGTGCCGTCTGGCTCGGCCTGCTCCTCACGCTGCTTCTGCTTGAATTTCAAGTTTCCATGGTGCAATACAGCTCCTGTCAGCTTGTAGATGCCAAGCTTCTCATCATTAGTGAAGCCCAGGATTGTAATGGCATCCTGACATTAAAGAGGAAGTACAACAGTGATGAACTGAACGGTAGTTTGCTCAGTTACACTACAGTTCTGTGCTGCTCACTGCAGAACAAATGGGATGGATAGATTTGACTCTTGGCAAACACATTAGTAGATGGCAGCACAACATTTGTTTTACACAGTTCCACAGGGCACATAGTGGCGCTCTCTTGTGGATGTCTTACATGTATGTGCCTCAAGGAGAAGTGTGAAGGCATGAAGAGTTCCTTGAGGCACATGCTTAACTAACACAAGGCATTTAGAATCAAACTAAAAATACATTAATATTCCCAGCTGCCACCAAGTTGTAATTGCACAGAGCATTCAGTGTGTATGGTGGTCCTAGCCATTCTATATGTAGACTTTGGTTAACCCTTTGTTTGACTCACATCTGTGGCATCCAACTCTTCCTTGTCATTAATGCTGGCCACAGCGATCTGTCCCTGACTGCACATGGGGAAGTCGTAGGGGTTGGTAGTGATGAGCGACATTTCTGTGGACAAAGGAGAACAGCTTGTCAGTTAAATCTCTTAGAATTCTGCTCTCCTACCTTTACAGTATCTCTCCCTCTTTTACTCAATAGATGGACTCAATGATACATGTAGTATTACTAGTGCATCACAGTGTATTACTTGATAGATATTTCCCAGAGACCTGACCCATGTCTAGATGCCTTGTTACCTTGGATGTAATCATTGTAATAGTATTATATTTTTTGAAGTTCCACAGATGGGGTGGGAATAATTTCTCCTGAAACTCTACTTTGTCGTACCAACTATGTCAGGTTTGTGGCCTGTCATCATCTGGAAGAAAATGTGGTAGCCTCTCTCATCGGGCAGCTGGAAGGACACTCTGGACTTCTCCAGCAGGTCTGAGAGAGGAAGAGAGAGAGAAAGAGAGAGAGTATATTATAATATAATATCATATTAGATTATATTTGTCTATATGATCTTCAAAAAAAGATCTGTGTGGATTTAGGAAGGCATTGAGAAATAATCAAAACCAACTCACAGGTCTCAATATCAGCTTTAGCCAGTTTACCACCTTGGAAGTGAATCCTGATGAATTTACCCTTTAGTAGAACATGGGTTTTAGAAATAGGCCAACAAATTAATCAACATTTTACTTTGATAGACCCCTTTAAACATTACAGTTTGTTGCACATCTATTGAAATGACAATAGGGAACTACTGAAATACATCTTTCGAATATAAGGTAACTTCCACAGTGTGCCCTTCATACTACTTACAAAGCGAGACGAGTTGTCGTTCCTCACTGTCTTGGCATTACCGTAAGCCTCCAGCAGAGGGTTAGCTGCAATGATCTGATCCTCAAGAGAACCCTGATTGAGACAAACACAACTTGCTCAGAAACTGGTAAAGCACATTTTTCTCAATTGATCACTTTTCTTGAAACATGATTCAACCAAACTGAAATTAAAAGGCATGCATAAGAACAACCTACCTGCATTTTGCTTGGGTCTACTTCCTTCTTCTTCTCTCCACCAGACACTGCAATGGTGGCAAAGTACTGGATGACACGCTTGGTGTTGACAGTCTTTCCTGCACCGGATTCTCCGCTGGTTTATATGACAGAGAAAGAGGGGTTTTAGTTACATGTTTGAGTGTCAGATTGGCTTTCACTAAGAAATAGCATAGAAAAATACACTGTTACATGTATGTACTCTTAGTGTAAATGAAGGACGATGCTATATGATGGGTTTATTTAAAACAACATGTATGTAGTCTTAGTGTAAATGAAGGATGATGCTATATGATGGGTTTATTTAAAACAACATGTATGTAGTCTTAATGTAAATGAAGGATGATGCTATATGATGGGTTTATTTAAAACAACATGTATGTAGTCTTAGTGTAAATGAAGGATGATGCTATGATGGGTTTATTTAAAACAACATGTATGTAGTCTTAGTGTAAATGAAGGATGATGCTATATGATGGTTTATTTAAAACAACATGTATGTAGTCTTAGTGTAAATGAAGGATGATGCTATATGATGGGTTTATTTAAAAAACATGTATGTAGTCTTAGTGTAAATGAAGGATGATGCTATATGATGGGTTTATTTAAAACAACATGTATGTACTCTTAGTGTAAATGAAGGATGATGCTATATGATGGGTTTATTTAAAACAACATGTATGTAGTCTTAGTGTAAATGAAGGATGATGCTATATGATGGGTTATTTAAAACAACATGTATGTAGTCTTAGTGTAAATGAAGGATGATGCTATATGATGGGTTTATTTAAAACAACATGTATGTAGTCTTAGTGTATAGGGATGCTATTAATTATTAAAACAAAAGTGTAAAGGAATGATGATGCTATATGATGGTTTTATTTAAAACAACATGTATGTAGTCTTAGTGTAAATGAAGGATGATGCTATATGATGGGTTTATTTAAAACAACATGTATGTAGTCTTAGTGTAAATGAAGGATGATGCTATATGATGGGTTTATTTAAAACAACATGTATGTAGTCTTAGTGTAAATGAAGGATGATGCTATATGATGGTTTTATTTAAAACAACATGTATGTAGTCTTAGTGTAAATGAAGGATGATGCTATATGATGGGTTTATTTAAAACAACATGTATGTAGTCTTAGTGTAAATGAAGGATGATGCTATATGATGGTTTTATTTAAAACAACATGTATGTAGTCTTAGTGTAAATGAAGGATGATGCTATATGATGGGTTTATTTAAAACAACATGTATGTAGTCTTAGTGTAAATGAAGGATGATGCTATATGATGGTTTATTTAAAACAACATGTATGTAGTCTTAGTGTAAATGAAGGATGATGCTATATGATGGGTTTATTTAAAACAACATGTATGTAGTCTTAGTGTAAATGAAGGATGATGCTATATGATGGTTTATTTAAAACAACATGTATGTAGTCTTAGTGTAAATGAAGGATGATGCTATATGATGGGTTTATTTAAAACAACATGTATGTAGTCTTAGTGTAAATGAAGGATGATGCTATATGATGGTTTTATTTAAAACAACATGTATGTAGTCTTAGTGTAAATGAAGGATGATGCTATATGATGGGTTTATTTAAAACAACATGTATGTAGTCTTAGTGTAAATGAAGGATGATGCAATATGATGGGCTTATTTAAAACAACATGTATGTACTCTTAGTGTAAATGAAGGATGATGCTATATGATGGGTTTATTTAAAACAACATGTATGTAGTCTTAGTGTAAATGAAGGATGATGCTATATGATGGTTTTATTTAAAACAACATGTATGTACTCTTAGTGTAAATGAAGGATTATGCTATATGATGGGTTTATTTAAAGCAACATGTATGTACTCTTAGTGTAAATGAAGGATGATGCTATATGATGGGTTTATTTAAAACAACATGTATTTACTCTTAGTGTAAATGAAGGATGATGCTATATGATGGGTTTATTTAAAACAACATGTATGTAGTCTTAGTGTAAATGAAGGACGATGCTATATGATGGGTTTATTTAAAACAACATGTATGTAGTCTTAGTGTAAATGAAGGATGATGCTATATGATGGGTTTATTTAAAACAACATGTATGTAGTCTTAGTGTAAATGAAGGATGATGCTATATGATGGTTTATTTAAACAACATGTATGTAGTCTTAGTGTAAATGAAGGACGATGCTATATGATGGGTTTATTTAAAACAACATGTATGTAGTCTTAGTGTAAATGAAGGATGATGCTATATGATGGTTTTATTTAAAACAACATGTATGTAGTCTTAGTGTAAATGAAGGATGATGCTATATGATGGTTTTATTTAAAACAACATGTATGTAGTCTTAGTGTAAATGAAGGATGATGCTATATGATGGTTTATTTAAAACAACATGTATGTAGTCTTAGTGTAAATGAAGGATGATGCTATATGATGGGTTTATTTAAAACAACATGTATGTAGTCTTAGTGTAAATGAAGGATGATGCTATATGATGGTTTTATTTAAAACAACATGTATGTAGTCTTAGTGTAAATGAAGGATGATGCTATATGATGGTTTTATTTAAAACAACATGTATGTAGTCTTAGTGTAAATGAAGGATGATGCTATATGATGGTTTATTTAAAACAACATGTATGTAGTCTTAGTGTAAATGAAGGATGATGCTATATGATGGGTTTATTTAAAACAACATGTATGTAGTCTTAGTGTAAATGAAGGATGATGCTATATGATGGGTTTATTTAAAACAACATGTATGTACTCTTAGTGTAAATGAAGGATGATGCTATATGATGGGTTTATTTAAAACAACATGTATGTAGTCTTAGTGTAAATGAAGGATGATGCTATATGATGGGTTTATTTAAAACAACATGTATGTAGTCTTAGTGTAAATGAAGGATGATGCTATATGATGGGTTTATTTAAAACAACATGTATGTAGTCTTAGTGTAAATGAAGGATGATGCTATATGATGGGTTTATTTAAAAACAACATGTATGTAGTCTTAGTGTAAATGAAGGATGATGCTATATGATGGTTATTTAAAACAACATGTATGTAGTCTTAGTGTAAATGAAGGATGATGCTATATGATGGTTTATTTAAAACAACATGTATGTAGTCTTAGTGTAAATGAAGGACGATGCTATATGATGGGTTTATTTAAAACAACATGTATGTAGTCTTAGTGTAAATGAAGGATGATGCTATATGATGGGTTTATTTAAAACAACATGTATGTAGTCTTAGTGTAAATGAAGGATGATGCTATATGATGGTTTTATTTAAAACAACATGTATGTAGTCTTAGTGTAAATGAAGGATGATGCTATATGATGGTTTATTTAAAACAACATGTATGTAGTCTTAGTGTAAATGAAGGATGATGCTATATGATGGTTTATTTAAAACAACATGTATGTAGTCTTAGTGTAAATGAAGGATGATGCTATATGATGGGTTTATTTAAAACAACATGTATGTAGTCTTAGTGTAAATGAAGGATGATGCTATATGATGGTTTTATTTAAAACAACATGTATGTAGTCTTAGTGTAAATGAAGGATGATGCTATATGATGGGTTTATTTAAAACAACATGTATGTAGTCTTAGTGTAAATGAAGGATGATGCTATATGATGGGTTTATTTAAAACAACATGTATGTAGTCTTAGTGTAAATGAAGGATGATGCTATATGATGGTTTATTTAAAACAACATGTATGTACTCTTAGTGTAAATGAAGGATGATGCTATATGATGGGTTTATTTAAAACAACATGTATGTAGTCTTAGTGTAAATGAAGGATGATGCTATATGATGGGTTTATTTAAAACAACATGTATGTAGTCTTAGTGTAAATGAAGGATGATGCTATATGATGGGTTATTTAAAACAACATGTATGTAGTCTTAGTGTAAATGAAGGATGATGCTATATGATGGTTTTATTTAAAACAACATGTATGTAGTCTTAGTGTAAATGAAGGATGATGCTATATGATGGTTTATTTAAAACAACATGTATGTAGTCTTAGTGTAAATGAAGGATGATGCTATATGATGGGTTTATTTAAAACAACATGTATGTAGTCTTAGTGTAAATGAAGGACGATGCTATATGATGGGTTTATTTAAAACAACATGTATGTAGTCTTAGTGTAAATGAAGGATGATGCTATATGATGGGTTTATTTAAAACAACATGTATGTAGTCTTAGTGTAAATGAAGGATGATGCTATATGATGGTTTATTTAAAACAACATGTATGTAGTCTTAGTGTAAATGAAGGACGATGCTATATGATGGGTTTATTTAAAACAACATGTATGTAGTCTTAGTGTAAATGAAGGATGATGCTATATGATGGGTTTATTTAAAACAACATGTGTGTAGTCTTAGTGTAAATGAAGGATGATGCTATATGATGGTTTTATTTAAAACAACATGTATGTAGTCTTAGTGTAAATGAAGGATGATGCTATATGATGGTTTTATTTAAAACAACATGTATGTAGTCTTAGTGTAAATGAAGGATGATGCTATATGATGGTTTTATTTAAAACAACATGTATGTAGTCTTAGTGTAAATGAAGGATGATGCTATATGATGGGTTTATTTAAAACAACATGTATGTAGTCTTAGTGTAAATGAAGGATGATGCTATATGATGGGTTTATTTAAAACAACATGTATGTAGTCTTAGTGTAAATGAAGGATGATGCTATATGATGGTTTATTTAAAACAACATGTATGTAGTCTTAGTGTAAATGAAGGATGATGCTATATGATGGGTTTATTTAAAACAACATGTATGTAGTCTTAGTGTAAATGAAGGATGATGCTATATGATGGGTTTATTTAAAACAACATGTATGTACTCTTAGTGTAAATGAAGGATGATGCTATATGATGGTTTATTTAAAACAACATGTATGTAGTCTTAGTGTAAATGAAGGATGATGCTATATGATGGTTTATTTAAAACAACATGTATAGTCTTAGTGTAAATGAAGGATGATGCTATATGATGGGTTTATTTAAAACAACATGTATGTAGTCTTAGTGTAAATGAAGGATGATGCTATATGATGGTTTATTTAAAACAACATGTATGTAGTCTTAGTGTAAATGAAGGATGATGCTATATGATGGTTTTATTTAAAACAACATGTATGTAGTCTTAGTGTAAATGAAGGATGATGCTATATGATGGGTTTATTTAAAACAACATGTATGTAGTCTTAGTGTAAATGAAGGACGATGCTATATGATGGGTTTATTTAAAACAACATGTATGTAGTCTTAGTGTAAATGAAGGATGATGCTATATGATGGGTTTATTTAAACAACATGTATGTAGTCTTAGTGTAAATGAAGGATGATGCTATATGATGGTTTTATTTAAAACAACATGTATGTAGTCTTAGTGTAAATGAAGGACGATGCTATATGATGGGTTTATTTAAAACAACATGTATGTAGTCTTAGTGTAAATGAAGGATGATGCTATATGATGGGTTTATTTAAAACAACATGTGTGTAGTCTTAGTGTAAATGAAGGATGATGCTATATGATGGTTTTATTTAAACAACATGTATGTAGTCTTAGTGTAAATGAAGGATGATGCTATATGATGGTTTTATTTAAAACAACATGTATGTAGTCTTAGTGTAAATGAAGGATGATGCTATATGATGGTTTATTTAAAACAACATGTATGTAGTCTTAGTGTAAATGAAGGATGATGCTATATGATGGGTTATTTAAAACAACATGTATGTAGTCTTAGTGTAAATGAAGGATGATGCTATATGATGGTTTTATTTAAAACAACATGTATGTACTCTTAGTGTAAATGAAGGATGATGCTATATGATGGTTTATTTAAAACAACATGTATGTAGTCTTAGTGTAAATGAAGGACGATGCTATATGATGGGTTTATTTAAAACAACATGTATGTAGTCTTAGTGTAAATGAAGGATGATGCTATTTGATGGGTTTATTTAAAACAACATGTATGTAGTCTTAGTGTAAATGAAGGATGATGCTATATGATGGGTTTATTTAAAACAACATGTATGTAGTCTTAGTGTAAATGAAGGATGATGCTATATGATGGGTTTATTTAAAACAACATGTATGTAGTCTTAGTGTAAATGAAGGATGATGCTATATGATGGTTTTATTTAAAACAACATGTATGTAGTCTTAGTGTAAATGAAGGACGATGCTATATGATGGGTTTATTTAAAACAACATGTATGTAGTCTTAGTGTAAATGAAGGATGATGCTATATGATGGGTTTATTTAAAACAACATGTGTGTAGTCTTAGTGTAAATGAAGGATGATGCTATATGATGGTTTTATTTAAAACAACATGTATGTAGTCTTAGTGTAAATGAAGGATGATGCTATATGATGGTTTTATTTAAAACAACATGTATGTAGTCTTAGTGTAAATGAAGGATGATGCTATATGATGGTTTTATTTAAAACAACATGTATGTAGTCTTAGTGTAAATGAAGGATGATGCTATATGATGGGTTTATTTAAAACAACATGTATGTAGTCTTAGTGTAAATGAAGGATGATGCTATATGATGGTTTTATTTAAAACAACATGTATGTAGTCTTAGTGTAAATGAAGGATGATGCTATATGATGGGTTTATTTAAAACAACATGTATGTAGTCTTAGTGTAAATTAAGGATGATGCTATATGATGGGTTTATTTAAAACAACATGTATGTAGTCTTAGTGTAAATGAAGGATGATGCTATATGATGGGTTTATTTAAAACAACATATGTAGTCTTAGTGTAAATGAAGGATGATGCTATATGATGGGTTTATTTAAAACAACATGTATGTAGTCTTAGTGTAAATGAAGGATGATGCTATATGATGGGTTTATTTAAAACAACATGTATGTAGTCTTAGTGTAAATGAAGGATGATGCTATATGATGGGTTTTTTAAAACAACATGTATGTAGTCTTAGTGTAAATGAAGGATGATGCTATATGATGGTTTTATTTAAAACAACATGTATGTAGTCTTAGTGTAAATGAAGGATGATGCTATATGATGGTTTTATTTAAAACAACATGTAGCTGGCCTGTATCAGATCTCTCTGTGGTCTACAGTATATGTATGAGGTCTTCACCTTTCAGCATGCAGTGTGAAGTCAATGGAGGGATAAATGTAATATTAATCTAATGCATTACACGGATAAACTCTTTGTAGTCCAAATTATTACTCGCTGGCAGTGACCTCCACTATGGCCATGATCCACAACTGTCTGTCAGAAATACATGCAGCTCTAGGACCCTCCGTCAAAACCACATCTTCTGCACGGTTCTTGAAGCTCCATTTGATCCCATACTGTCCATAGCAGAGTTTACCAAAGCCACAGATAAGGTACAGCGCCACAGATAATGTACAAGCGCCACAGATAATGTACAAGCGCCACAGATACTGTACAAAGCGCCATAGATAATGTACAAGCGCCACGATAATGTACAAGCGCCACAGATAATGTACAGACAGCGCCACAGATAATGTACAAGCGCCATAGATAATGTACAAGCGCCACAGATCATTACAAGCGCCACAGATAATGTACAAGCGCCACAGATAATGTACAAGCGCCACAGATAATGTACAAGCGCCACAGATAATGTACAGCGCCACAGATCATGTACAAGCGCCACAGATAATGTACAAGCACCACAGATAATGTACAAGCGCCACAGATAATGTACAAGCGCCACAGATAATGTACAAGCGCCACAGATAATGTACAAGCGCCACAGATAATGTACAAGCGCCACAGATAATGTACAAGCGCCATAGATAATGTACAAGCGCCACAGATAATGTACAAGCGCCACAGATAATGTACAAGCCCAATATGGACATGTTCAGAAATGGTTGTGTCAGAAATAATCCCAGCTTCCACAGCAATATATCTCAGTTAATTTGGCATTGCTTTATTTCTTCATCAGCAGATCTGCTTCCATTTGAGCCGCACACCAGAGGATATGACCATATATGATATAGATTGTAGGAAGACACAGTCAGGTCCATAACAGAGAACATAAATATAACTGGAATCCCACAACCTCCTTTCAGCTGCAGCTGTTGGAACACAAGTGTCTCTGGGGGAGCAGGGGACTCTTCCTACCCAAGGCTTCTGGAACAGAAAGGACAAGTGACAGTCCATTCCACTAGATCAGGTATTCCTACAAGGGGTACGCACAATGTCATTGGGGGTACGCCAAATAAAAACATGATTCACATTTTTTTATTTTTTTATCTTTATTATTATTATTATTTTAAATCTTCACATTTTCAAACAGTCCATTTATATTTTCCGACAGGGCTATACATTTGGTAGAGTTTATTTTCTCGCCTGAGTAGCCTCGTTTCACTGCCAAAAATAAAATGTAACCATCTAGTGTTCAGCAAAAAAGCAAAACAATGTCAAATACAGGTAGCCTAGTCAATTAATTAACATAATTAACAAATAATTAACATCCAATTACATTAACCGTTACTCTCTAGTAGGAATTCCACTATGTATGTAGCCAAACATACGCCCTTTTTCCCCCCAATTTTCAGCTAAAATGACATACCCAAATCTAACTGCCTGTAGCTTAGGACCTGAAGCAAGGATATGAATATCCGGGAAACCATTTGAATGGAAACACTTTGAAGTTTGTGGAAATGTTAAATTAATGTAGGAAAATATAACATATTAGATCTGGTCAAAGATAATACAAAGAAAAAAACGTATTTATTATTATTATTATTATTTATTTTTTTGTACCATCATCTTTGAAATCCAAGAGAAAGCCCATAATGTATTATTCGAGCCCAGTCGCAATTTAGATTTTGGCCACTAGTTGGCAGTAGTGTATGTGCACAGTTTTAGACTGACCCAATGAACCATTGCATTTCTGTTCAAAATGTTGTATCAAGTCGGCCCAAATGTGCTTAATTGGTTTATTAATACATTTTCAAGTTCATAACTATACACTCTACTCAAACTATAGCATGGTATTATTTCACTGTAATAGCTACTGTAAATTGGACAGTGCTGCCCATATCAGATATGTCTATGTCCTGGGAAATGTTCTTGTTACTTACAGCGTCATGCTAATCACATTAGCGCACGTTAGCTCAACCGTCCCATGGGGGGGGTCACCGATCCTGTAGAGCAGGTTACTCGTGTTGGTATCTGTAAGCCATGACAGGGAGACATAGTCGAGTGGTAACGCGTGTGTATGCAGTTGCTCCCGACGCCACTTGGGTACACTGCAGCAACCACCGAGAGGCTCTTGTTGCCAAAGGGAATGTCTGACAGCTTGAAAGATGTTTTGGACACTACAGTGAAAATGGTTAACTTTGTTAAAGCAAGGCCCCTGAACTCTTGTGTATTTTCTGCATTATGTAATAGTATGGGCAGCGACCATATAATGCTTTTGCAACATACAGAAGTGCGCTGGTTACCAAAGGGCAAAGTATTGACACGTTTTTTAAAATTGAGAGACAAGCTTTTTCTTTACTGACCATGATTTTACTTGTCTGACTGCTTGCATAATGAAGAGTTTCTCCTATCTGGGTGATGCTTTTCACTTGTCTGACTGCTTCTCCTATCTGGGTGATGTTTTTCCCTTGTCTGACTGCTCGCATAATGAAGAGTTTCTCCTATCTGGGTGATGTTTTTTCTCGCATGAATGATCTGAATCTAGGATTACAGGGACTCTCCGCAACAATATTTAATGTGCGGGACAAAATTGAGGCTATGATTAAGAAGTTGGAGCTCTTCTCTGTCTGCATTAACAAGGACAACACACAGGTCTTTCCATCATGGTATGATTTTTTGTGTGCAAATGAACTCAAGCTTACAGACAATGTCAAATGTGAAATAGCGAAGCTCCTAAGTGAGTTGGGTGCGCAATTACGCAGGTACTTTCCCGAAATGGATGACACAAACAACTGGATTCGTTATCCCTTTCATGCCATGCCTCCAGTCCACTTACTGATATCTGAACAAGAGAGCCTCATTGAAATTGTAACAAGCAGTTCTGTGAAAATTCAATTTAATCAGAAGCCACTGCCAGATTTCTGGATTGGGCTGCGCTCAGAGTATCCTGCCTTAGCAAATCGTGCTGTTAAGACACGTACCTATGTGAGAGTGGATTCTCGGCCCTCACTAGCATGAAAACTAAATACAGGCACAGACTGTGTGGAAAATGATTTAAGACTGAGACTCTCTCAAATACAACCCAACATTGCAGAGTTAAGTGCATCCTTTCAAGCACACCCTTCTCATTAACCTGTGGTGAGTTATTCACACCCTTCTCATTAACCTGTGGTGAGTTATTCACACCCTTCTCATTAACCTGTGGTGAGTTATTCACACCCTTCTCATTAACCTGTGGTGAGTTATTCACACCCTTCTCATTAACCTGTGGTGAGTTATTCACACCCTTCTCATTAACCTGTGGTGAGTTATTCACACCCTTCTCATTAACCTGTGGTGAGTTATTCACACCCTTCTCATTAACCTGTGGTGAGTTATTCACACCCTTCTCATTAATCTGTGGTGAGTTATTCACACCCTTCTCATTAACCTGTGGTGAGTTATTCACACCCTTCTCATTAACCTGTGGTGAGTTATTCACACCCTTCTCATTAACCTGTGGTGAGTTATTCACACCCTTCTCATTAACCTGTGGTGAGTTATTCACCATTTTCAACGAACAAATAAGGTTTTATATGTAAGATGGTTAAATAAAGAGCAAAATGATTGATTATTATTATATTATTATTTGTGCCCTGGTCCTATAAGAGCTCTTTGTCACTTCCCACGAGCCGGATTGTGACAAAAACGCACACTCATTCTTATGTTTAATAAATGTATCGTATAGTGTGTGTGTGGCAGGCTTACAATGATGGCAAAAAACAACATTTGAGAGTATGCTGACCCTGATGCTAAAGGGGGTATAGCCGGAGGTTGAATGTTTGAAGGGGCACGGGACTATATAAAGTTTGGGAACGATTGCTGTAGAGGAAGATATTGTTCAATGCTCAAAGGCCTACCTTCAAACTCAGAGCCTCTTTGCTTGACATCATGGAAAAATCAAAAGAAATCAGCCACAACCTCAGAAAAAAAAGTGTAGACCTCCACAAGTCTGGTTCATCATTGGGAGCAAATTTCAAAAGCCTGAGGGTACCACGTTCATCTGTACAAACAATAGTAAGTATAAACACCACGCAGCCATAATACCGCTCAGGAAGGAGATGCGTTCTGTCTTCTAGAGATGAACGTACTTTGGTGCGAAATGTGCAAATCAATCCCAGAACAACAGCAAAGGACATTGTGGAGATGCTGGAGGAAACAGGTACAAAAGTATCTATATCCACAGTAAAACGAGTCCTACACCTGAAAGGCCGCTCAACAAGGAAGAAACCACTGCTCCATAACCACCATTAAAAAGCCAGACTACGGTTTGCAACTGCACATGGGAACAAAGATCGTACTTTTTGGAGAAATATCCTCTGGTCTGATGAAACCAAAATAGGACTGTTTTGCCATAATGACCATCGTTATGTCTGGAGGAAAAAGGGGGAGACTTGCAAGCCGAAGAACACCATCCCAACCGTGAAGCATGTGGGTGGCAGGATCATGTTGTGGGGGTGCTTTGCTGCAGGGGGGACTGGTGAATTTAAAGCTTGGTCGCAAATGGGTCTTCCAAATGGACGATGACCACAAGCATACTTCCAAAGTTGTGGAAAATGGCTTAAGGACAAAGTCAAATTAAAGTCAAATAAAATAAAATAAAATACAATTTTATTTGTCACATACACATGGTTAGCAGATGTTAATGCGAGTGTAGCGAAATGCTTGTGCTTCTAGTTCCGACAATGCAGTAATAATCCAACAAGTAATCTAACTAACAATTCAAAAAAAAAAATGACTGTCTTATACACAGTGTAAGGGGATAAAGAATATGTACATAAAGATATATGAATGAGTGATGGTACAGAGCAGCTTAGGCAAGATACAGTAGATGGTATCGAGTACAGTATATACATATGAGATGAGTATGTAAACAAAGTGGCATAGTTAAAGTGGCTAGTAATACATGTATTACATAAGGATGCAGTAGATGATATAGAGTACAGTATATACATATACATATGAGATGAATAATGTAGGGTATGTAAACATTATATTAGGTAGCATTGTTTAAAGTGGCTAGTGATATATTTTACATCATTTCCCATCAATTCCCATTATTAAAGTGGCTGGAGTTGAGTCAGTGTGTTGGCAGCAGCCACTCAATGTTAGTGGTGGCTGTTTAACAGTCTGATGGCCTTGAGATAGAAGCTGTTTTTCAGTCTCTCGGTCCCAGCTTTGATGCACCTGTACTGACCTCGCCTTCTGGATGATAGCGGGGTGAACAGGCAGTGGCTCGGGTGGTTGTTGTCCTTGATGATCTTTATGGCCTTCCTGTAACATCGGGTGGTGTAGGTGTCCTGGAGGGCAGGTAGTTTGCCCCGGGTGATGCGTTGTGCAGACCTCACTACCCTCTGGAGAGCCTTACGGTTGTGGGCGGAGCAGTTGCCGTACCAAGCGGTGATACAGCCCGCCAGGATGCTCTCGATTGTGCATCTGTAGAAGTTTGTGAGTGCTTTTGGGGACAAGCCGAATTTCTTCAGCCTCCTGAGGTTGAAGAGGCGCTGTTACGCCTTCTTCACGATGCTGTCTGTGTGAGTGGACCAATTCAGTTTGTCTGTGATGTGTATGCCGAGGAACTTAAAACTTACTACCCTCTCCACTACTGTTCCATCGATGTGGATAGGGGGGTGTTCCCTCTGCTGTTTCCTGAAGTCCACAATCATCTCCTTCGTTTTGTTGACGTTGAGTGTGAGGTTATTTTCCTGACACCACACTCCGAGGGCCCTCACCTCCTCCCTGTAGGCCGTCTCGTCGTTGTTGGTAATCAAGCCTACCACTGTTGTGTCGTCCGCAAACTTGATGATTGAGTTGGAAGCGTGCGTGGCCACGCAGTCGTGGGTGAACAGGGAGTACAGGAGAGGGCTCAGAACGCACCCTTGTGGGGCCCCAGTGTTGAGGATCAGCGGGGTGGAGATGTTGTTGCCAACCCTCACCACCTGGGGGCGGCCCGTCAGGAAGTCCAGTACCCAGTTGCACAGGGCGGGGTCGAGACCCAGGGTCTCGAGCTTGATGACGAGCTTGGAGGGTACTATGGTGTTGAATGCCGAGCTGTAGTCGATGAACAGCATTCTCACACAGTTATTCCTCTTGTCCAGATGGGTTAGGGCAGTGTGCAGTGTGGTTGAGATTGCATCGTCTGTGGACCTATTTGGGCGGTAAGCAAATTGGAGTGGGTCTAGTGTGTCAGGTAGGGTGGAGGTGATATGGTCCTTGACTAGTCTCTCAAAGCACTTCATGATGACGGAAGTGAGTGCTACGGGGCGGTAGTCGTTTAGCTCAGTTACCTTAGCTTTCTTGGGAACAGGAACAATGGTGGCCCTCTTGAAGCATGTGGGAACAGCAGACTGTTCAAGGTATTGGAGTGGCCATCACAAAGCCCTGACCTCAATCCTATAGAAAATGTGTACTTAAAAAGCAGGTGCGAGCAAGGAGGCCTACAAGCCTGACTAAGTTACACCAGCTCTGTCAGGAGGAATGGGCCAAAATTCACCCAACTTATTGTGGGAAGCTTGTGGAAGGCTACCCGAAACATTTGACCGAAGTTAAACAATTTAAAGGCAATGCTACCAAATACTAATTGAGTGTGTGTAAACTTCTGACCCACTGGGAATGTGATAAAATAAATACAATCTGAAATAAATAATTCTCTCTACTATTATTCTGACATTTCACATTCTTAAAATAAAGTGGTGATCCTAACTGACCTAAGACACGGAATATTTACTAGGATTAAATGTCAGGAATTGTGGAAAAACAGAGTTGAAATGTATTTGGCTAAGGTGTATGTAAACTTCCGACTTCAACTGTATGGAATGGCTAGCTAGTACAAGCAACGGTATATTATATTAGGGGTTTTAACCATTTCAGGGAGCAGAACTAAAAACTGCAAAATAACATAATTTTCAGAGGAACAGAAACAGAGCAATGTATTTAGCCTGTTAATGATGTGTATTACCTGGTTTATAATATGTATTCTGCCTTTGAATCGCGTTCCCATGCAAAACTGGACAGATAGCTAACAACTAAGTCTTCAATAAAACTCCCAAGGCATTTCTTTTCTTGAATGAATATATTGAAAACGTTTATGTTGTGAAAAAAATATTCATTCAAGAAAAGTCACCCCTTGGAGACCAAGTCTCACTCTACAAGATCAAGGTCATCAAAACAGTCAAGCAGATCCTTAACGGCGAGTTCTGCAGCCATCAAAGCACGCGCCAAGGTGGACGCAGTGCGTGCTCAAGTCTCCTATACTGATAAGGAAGCTTCTGTGATAAAACAAAAGGCGGAAATAGAGGCCAGCTTGTTGAATCAAAAAGCTGACCTCGAGGCAAGTTTATATGTTCTCCAAGTTGAGAGAACAGCTGCTGCTGCGTTGGCTGAAGCTGCTGCATTGGCTGAAGCTGCTGCGTTGGCTGAAGCTGCTGCGTTGGCTGAAGCTGCTGCGTTGGTTGAAGATGCTGTGTTGGCTGGAGCTGCTGCATTGGCTGGAGCTGCTGCGTTGGTTGAAGATGCTGTGTTGGCTGAAGCTGCTGTGTTGGTTGAAGATGCTGTGTTGGCTGGAGCTGCTGCGTTGGCTGAAGCTGCTGCGTTGGCTGAAGCTGCTACGTTGGTTGAAGATGCTGCGTTGGCTGAAGCTGCTGCGTTGGCTGAAGCTGCTACGTTGGTTGAAGCTGCTACGTTGGTTGAAGATGCTGCGTTGGCTGGAGATGCTGCGTTGGCTGAAGCTGCTGCGTTGGCTGAAGCTGCTACGTTGGTTGAAGCTGCTACGTTGGTTGAAGATGCTGCGATGGCTGAAGCTGCTGCGTTGGCTGGAGATGCTGCGTTGGCTGGAGATGCTGCGTTGGCTGAAGCTGCTACGTTGGTTGAAGATGCTGCGTTGGCTGAAGCTGCTGCGTTGGCTGAAGCTGCTACGTTGGCTGAAGCTGCTGCGTTGGCTGAAGCTGCTACGTTGGCTGAAGCTGCTACGTTGGCTGAAGCTGCAGCCTTTGAAGAAGCTGTAAGATCAGAACGCAGAGAGCATCGCAAAGAACTAGACACAGGGACACAGCCCTTAAGTCCAGTCCAACGTACATGTGAGTATGTGCAACAACATGCTAGGCCCTACTTTGCTGAACTTCCATTTGAAGTAGACACAAGAGCTTAGTGTTGACCCAGCTACATGCCACAATCTAGAAAGTAGCATGAACAGAGACACTCCGGTCAAAAGAACTGAACAGCAGCACAGTGGAAATGGAAAACAAGCCCACTTTCAGTCACACACACAAAGCTTCCCTGAGTCACAGGTGTCACCAGACCTCATCTAGAACCTCCTACGCCGTGAGATGGTGAGTTCCGGACTGAAGTTTGATGATCGCCCTGAAAATGATTGGGCAAGGAAAGGATCCTTTTTCAATGCGACCAGAGACTTGCATTTATCAGCCAGGGAAGAGTTAGATCTAATTACCAAGTGGCTAGGGGGGCAGAGTCGTCTGAGCAAGCAAAGAGAATTAGATCTGTCCATATTTTCAACGCAACAGCAGGGCTTAACATGGTCTGGCAATGACTAGAAGAGTGCTATGGTACACCCGAAGTGATCAAGAACGCAATGTTGAAGAAAATGTATGATTTTCCAAAACTGGCTAACAAAGACAATCACAAACTAAGAGAACAAGGTCTTCTCGAACTGGAGTGTGCTAAAGTAGAAGGGTACGTTCCAGGCCTCGCCTATCTGGACACATCTCAGGGCGGTAAACCCTATAGTAGAGAAACTTCTATTCCATTTACAAGAAAAATGGATAGCACAGGGATCCATATACAAGGAGGACTATCGGGTAGCATTCCCACCATTCTCGTTCTCCTCGAGATTCATCAGGAACCAGGCGAAAACTAGAAATGACCCCAGTTTCACCCTCTACACCTCAACTACCCAGGTGTCTACGAAAAGTGAGAACCCCACCAGGTACAGCAACAAGACACCTGTGACTGTATACAAAACAGATGTGTCATCTGAGCCCTCAGGCCACCAACCCAAACCCAGTAAGACAAAGGTTTAAAGCCCTGACCATCACTGCCCAATACATAACAAGCCTCATCCTCTTAAAAAGTGTTGTGGGTTTAGATTTTTTTGAAAACTCTAGATGATCGCAAATCATATCTCAAAGAGAATGGCATTTGTTTCCGATGTTGTGGGTCAACTCGGCACAGAGCTAAAGACAAAGGTGTCAATCAAGTGCTCCGAGTGCGACAGCTACAGACATCTTGTTGCTCTGCATCCAGGCCCCTTCAAATACAGACACCGCTACAGCAGAGACAGAGCATGGCGGGGAGCAAGGTGACGCTGCTCTTCTATCTGTCACCTCAAAGTATCCCGAGATCTGTGGTGAGGCAGTGAATCCAAGATCATGTTCAAAAATATGCCTAGTCAAAGCTTATCCATCTGGGAAAAGAGAGAAAGGTGTCAAAATGTATGTATTGCTTGATGAACAGAGCAACAAATCTCTGGCCAAGACAGAGTTTTTCAATCTCTTCAACATCAATGACAACTCTGCTCCACACACCAGCAGCTGTTCTGGGGTAACAGAGACATCAGGCAGGAGAGCCGTCAACTTCATGGTGGAGTCTATTGATGGGCACATGCAGCTCACTCTCCCTACTCTGATTGAGTGTGATATGATGCCAGACGATAGGATGGAGATTCCCTCCCCCGACATTACATAACATCATCCACATCTGCAACCAGTGACGGACATAATTCCAGCTGTGGACCCAGACGCTCCCATCCTCCTGCTCTTAGGACGAGACATCGTAAGGGTACGCAAGGTACGAGAGCAAATCAATGGGCCCCACGACACCTCTTAGGCACAGCGACTTGACCTCGGGTGGGTCATCGTGGGTGAGGTCTATCTGGGAACGGCTCACCGACCACCTAGTGTCAACGTGTTCAGGACAAGCATACTTCAAAATGGTCGCACATCCTATCTGAGCCCTTGCCCTGACATCATTCAGGTGAAAGAGAACTGCAACAGCGTAGCTCAGAAACACATCTCTCCCTCTACAGTGCCCTCGAGAGATCCAAGCACAACTGTCTGGGATGTTCCGTGTTCGACAAAACACAAGACGATGATAAACCAGCACCTTCAGTGAAGAAAGCCTTTTTGGACATTATGGATGAACAGCTTTTCCAGGATGATGGAAACAACTGGGTGGCTCCACTACCCTTTCGCCCCGCTAGACGTCGCCTTCCTAATAACAGGGATCAGGTCATAAGCCGTCTCACATCACTTCCTAATAACAGGGAGCAGGTCATGAGCCGTCTCACATCACTTCCTAATAACAGGGAGCAGGTCATAAGCCGTCTCACATCACTTCCTAATAACAGGGAGCACGTCATGAACCGTCTCACATCACTTTCTAATAACAGGGAGCAGGTCATGAGCCGTCTCACATCACTTCCTAATAACAGGGAGCAGGTCATGAGCCATCTCACATCACTTCCTAATAACAGGGAGCAGGCCATGAGCCGTCTCACATCACTTCGCAGGACTTTAGACAAAAAGCCTGACATGAAACGTCTTTTTATTGACTCACGCATAAGATGCTGGATAACGACCAAGCCGAAACACCACTAGAGGGAGACAAAGAACGCTGGTATCTGCCCATATTTGTTGTTTACCATCCACAAGAGCCTGAGACCATACATTTTGACCTTGTAGAGCCTCACACAGAAGCAGACATTCGACCAGACGTCACTGCCTTCACCACTAAGGTTCCTGGAGCTCAAATCGGCTCTCATCACTTTGAGAGGTTCACAAGCTGGAAAGCTCTAAATCGAGTCACAGCAAGACTCATTCATGTTGCCAGATCCTTCCATGAAGGTGCGGACAACACCAGCTGCAGAGGCTGGCATGACTGTAATAAACCATGCAGTACAAGTGAGTTGTTACAAGCCAAAACAGCAATCATTCACTGTGTGCAACATGAAGCCTTCAGAGAGGAATTCAAATGCCTTGAAAAAGGAAAAGAGTTCCCAAAACAAAGTACACTCAAAAAGCTGAACCCGGTGATTGAAGAGGATGGGTTGCTGAGGGTGGGAGGCCGCTTATCCTCTGCCGACATGTTACAAGACGAAAAACATCCTCTCATCATCCCACGGACACATCATGTCGCCACCTGCTGGTAAGACATTATCATGAGCAAGTGGCTCACCAGGGCCGTCATTTTTCGGATGGAGCTATTCGAGCAGCAGGCTTCTGGATTATTGGGAGCAAACGTATGCTATCATTCACAAGTGTGTCACCTGCCGCAAAGTTAGATGGAGGTTAGTTGACTAAAAGATGGCTGACTTGCCTGGAGACAGACTCACATCTGAACCGTCATTCACCAGCGTTGGACTTGATGTGTTTGAACCATGGAATGTCATCATGGAATGTCATCATGGAATGTCATCACTCGTCACACTAGAGGTGGTAGTGCAGACTCCAAGGAATGGCCGGTGCTCTACTAGAGCAGTCCATATGGAGCTCATCGAATCCATGTCCACATCCAGCTTCATCAATGCGCTGAGGCGTTTTTTCTCTATCTGTGGTCCAGCAAAAGTGCTACGCTCTGATCGAGGTACAAACGTTATAGGTGCCTGCAGGGAACTGGGTATCGACACAAATGACTCAGAACTGACTAAATACCTCTCAGACAAGGGATGTACTTGGATATTTAATCCCCCACACTCATCTCATATGGGTGGTTCTTGGGAGAGACTCATTGGGGTTGTGCCAGACGTATCCTACATGCTATTGTAACAGGGTAAAGGAAATATTCATAGCCTGTTATACATTAAAAAGTATTAGTAAGTTCATAGTATGTGAGGATCTTAAAACATCTAAGGTTAAGAAGATGCATTCAGTATTAGTTGATAGAGATTGATAACATTCATATAATTGTGTTAAAGTTCAAATCTGTCAAAGGGTATGAATTGTGAGAGTAATGTGTAAACGTTAGATTGATTACTTGATTTTGTAGTGCCTAAAAGTGTTCATCTGTCATCTACGAAATGCTCTTAATCTATGAGCCGGAGATCGATTGCTCTGGTCTCCACCCATATTCCTGGGGAAAATCGCGGTCTTTTCTCATTGAACTAAACGTTAAATTGAGAATACAACACCGTATCACTCTCGTGATTATTTCTCCCCTGTTTTCAGGTACTTTATTGATGATAAGAATAGTAATTTAAATGTTATAACTCACTAACATGTCAAGAGTGTTTAAGGTGTGCCTTAGTAACGTCTTGAGGAAGTTAGAGTTATGTTTGAAGAGAGTAATATTAGCCCTGCTCGGTTGAAGTGAAGAATAGCATCGTACTGAGAGTAGCTGCCATTTTATGTCGATTGTGAATGAACATGTGCGTTGTTAATAAGATATTTTGCTGTGTTATTTGTATAATGGTTTTTCTGTTGTTTTGTAATGTGTTACTTTTGTGAAATGATTGAACTAAACGTTTTGAGAATACAACACCGTATCACTCTCGTGATTATTTCTCCCCTGTTTTCAGGGGCGTAACACTATGCTGTTTCCAACGGGCTCCACTCGTCTCACACATGAGGTCTTGAGCACTCTTATGTTTGAAGTTATGGCAAAAATCAATGCGAGACCCCTAGTGTCAGTGTCAACCGACCCTGACATGCCTGCCATTCTCACACCCTCAATGTTACTGATACAAAAGTCCAGCGCTACCTCAGCCCCTTCTGGATACTTCAGCATGAATGACCTTCATGGAAAACAGTGGAAGCAGGTCCAGTGTCTCGCTGACACCTTTTGGAGAAGGTGGAGACAGGAGTACCTGACAGCGCTGCAGAGATGCAGAAAACAGAGAGCAGAAAAGCCAAATGGAGAAGGTGGAGACAGGAGTACCTGACAGCGCTGCAGAGATGCAGAAAACAGAGAGCAGAAAAGCCAAATGGAGAAGGTGGAGACAGGAGTACCTGACAGCGCTGCAGAGATGCAGAAAACGGAGAGCAGAAAAACCAAATGTAAAAATGGGAGATGTTGTCTTATCGAAAGACAGTCAGGTGCACAGAAATGACTGGCCAGACGGGCTTGTGGTCAAAACCTTTCCCAGTACTGACAAAAAGGTTAGGAAAGTAGAACAAAAAATTGTCAGTCAAGGAGCTGCTCAGGTTTCTGAGACCAATCTCAGAGATTGTTGTTCTTCTTTCTGAAGCCTCCTAGAGACAAAAGATACAAATAGAAAAATAACACTATTCTTCACACATGTTTTATTTCATAGTGGCACAATTCCATTATACCAGGCGGGGAGTGTGCTGCCATCCTGTTAGAAGGTAACAGATGATTTTATTACAGTGGTTAAGATTTACATTGTGTTCCATGATGTTTATCGCCCCCTAGTGGAGCTTTCTGGTACTTAGAAAGACTACGGAAACAGGAAGTAGAGTAGTCGTTCTGCATGCAGAGAAGCAGCTAAAGTTTTCATTCAGGTCTCTATTTAAAAATAACACTGTCTTTGGCAGGAGAAAGACCAGAAAGGGTTAAAACTATAATTTTGATGTTGTGAATGGTCAGTCCTTACATCCATAGCTCAGTCTATGAATTTGAATGTTTACATTTCTCCATCCTCATCCCTCAGATGTTCACCAAAACAAGTGTCTGCTTTGTTGTTGTTGTTGGAATCCCAGATTGCTCCTTTAATTAAAGTACAATATTATTATGGTATTAAAAAGCTGTTTGCTGAGTAATAAGTCCACAGTCACAAAGGAAGTGTATGTAGATCCACATGTTTTTAATCAATGCTCAACATTTCACCATGAAAATCATATTTTATGCAACACAGAAAAATGGTAAGACTTTGATCTTCAATACTTTGGTCTTGTTTATTCAGCAACTTCTTTTCCCTGTAAGAAGAAAGAAATAATATAATGGATCAGTAATAATAATGAACATGATAAATATATGGATAGAATATAATGGATCAGTAATAATTATTAACATGATAAATATATTATGATCACTTAAAGAATACTGTATAATGGAACAAGCATTTTAGGCTCAGTCCTCAGCTTGGATTTTCCATTTTTAAGTACCAGCTTAGTTTGAAATAACCATATTTTTTGCCCTACTTAAGATGTGATTCTTAGAGATCTTCAATAGAGTTGAGTGTAAAAGGTCTGTATTGAAGACTGAATCATAGGTGGTGTAGATGTGGTCATATCTGAACATGAGTCAGGTACAGGTCTAGCAGCAGATCTGTACCTTTCCAGAGTCACGGGTCTTGGCTCTGAGCTTGTTGACCTGAGTCTCAGCGATGTCAGCACGCTCCTCAGCCTCCTCCAGCTCATGCTGAACCTTCCTGAACTTAGACATGTGCTGGTTTGCTGCTTCCTCCTGGGTGAGGAAAAGGGAGGGAGAGCAGAACATCAGCATTTATCATATAATTTTTTCTAAAGATAAATATGTTTTCGATTGTATGCTTTCAGAGTATTTGACTAAGTTTGTGACTCACTGCTTCCTCAGAATGCCTCTTGTAGGCCTTCACTTTCATCTGCAGCTTATCTACCAGGTCCTGAAGTCTGTTAACGTTCTTCTTATCCTCCTCAGTCTGTGAGAGAAGATCAAAGAATCAATGCCCCAATAGTTTTATACACAAACCTGTCTGTGTGAAGAATGCACTTTCTCTTACCTGGTAAGTGAGCTCCTTGACTCTGCGCTCATACTTGCGGACTCCCTTGACAGCGTCTACACCTCTTCTCTGCTCGGCCTCCACCTCAGTCTCGAGCTCACGCACCTTTGTGAAAAAGATAAACGTAGGCATTTGTTTGAGCTGGTGAAATCAGATGTAACGAATCTTTGTAACACAGGTAATATTCTACCTAATCAAGGAGGTCTGTTCCTTTTCACAATTTTTTTTGAAGTCGTCTGTTATTATAACAACATTTCGTTATCAAGGTCAGTGGTTCCCAAGGTGTAATTTACATTTCAACTGTTATGAATATTGATAGCAACAGCAGGGTAAACTAACATGGAACCGTGGAAATTGTGTACAATACAATGTAATAATATTAATCCACAATTGATGTTCTTAACCCTTAGATTGCACAACATGAGCCTGGGAGTATCTCTACCTGCACATGACCATCTGATCAGTTATCACTCCAGTGTTAATCTGCTAAATTGTAATTATTCACTTACCTCCTAATGCATTTTGCACACAATGTATATAGACACTTTTTTTTTCTACTGTGTTATTGACTTGTTAATTGTTTACTCCATGTGTAACTCTGTGTTGTTGTCTGTTCACACTGCTATGCTTTATCCTGGCCAGGTCACAGTTGTAAATGAGAACTTGTTCTCAACTAGCCTACCTGGTTTAAATAAAGGTGTTCTCAACTAGCCTACCTGGTTTAAATAAAGGTGAAATAAAAAAATAAACGGTGATATTGGTATCCACAGTACTCAATCACTGATCATTTTTTCCCAAGTCAATTCATCTTGTATTTGTGATATATTGTATATGACTATTTATACATTGTGGCATGTATTTAGCAGTGTATAGTTCAGTACCCGTATGGCCTCTAGAGGCCGACAGTGGCCTGTTTTAATGTCGTGAGGTTGCTTCCACCACAGATAGAACAATGTTTCTACCATGGGGAGCTCGTGCTATGGCATTTATGAAGAGACTTTAGCCAAGTGAGTCAACAGCGAGACAGAAGCACCGACATAACATTTATGTCATGAATTAATTTGGCAGGTAAGTGGGAAAGCACCATATTAAAGACAGTAATGTTTCCGGCTAATGTAAATATGTTTGTTAAGATGTTATGTTGTTTTTTCACGTTTTTATGAACTTGTGAAAGTCCGCTAGCCTACAAGCTAATTTAGCCGTTAGCCTTTTAGCTGGTAGCCCCGCATAGCAACGCTAGCTTCCCTAGTAACGGCCCTTTTGCAGCAGAGTGAATGAGACATGAAGCTGATAGCGATCTAGAGAGAGAGAGAAATTAAACAATGTAACTAGATGAAGCCTAACAAATGATTACAATGGGATTAATTTGATTAATGTACAGTAAATTATATCGTGTGTTGATATTTATTGAGAATTGTTATTTGTTATTATTATTACTATGAATGAAATGGCAGTTTAGAAGAAGTCTGCCAAGACAACTGTACAAGCCTGAACGAAGCAACTAGATAAATACATTTGTATATCTTTATTTTAAGGTCTTGGCTACAATTCTTCTCAACTCCACTAAAGTGAGTTGCAAAAATCACTGTAGCTGGAGACCCATATCTCCCTCACTATAAGCACCAGCTGTCAAAGCAGCTCACAGATCACTGCACCTGTACATAGCCCATCTGTAAACAGCCCATCCAGTTTCCTCATCCGCAAACTGTTATTTTATTTTTTGCACACCATTATCTCTACTTGCACATTCATCTTTTGCACATCTATCACTGCAGTGTTTAATTGCTAAATTGTAATTATTTCACCACTATGGCCTTTTTATTGCCTACCTTCCTTATCTTGCCTTATTTTCACACGCTGTACTTTTTCTCTATTGTGTTATTGACTGTATGTTTGTTTATTCCATGTGTAACTCTGTGTTGTTGTTTGTGTCGCATTGCTTTGCTTTATCTTGGATGGGGGGGTCGCAGTTGTAAATGAGAACTTGTTCTCAACTAACCTACCCAGTTAAATAAAAGTTAAAAAAATAAAAAGGTTTTTAAAGTGTAACATATTCCCCAAAATGTATATTTTGAAGATAAATGCATCCTGAATTAAGCTTTTAAAACTGCTACATTTTCTCTCCGCCACATGGCAAAATGTGTAGAATTTCAAGGAATTAGCTCTAAAATAACCAAATGCCATTTCTGTCCAAAGGCAAAATGAATAGAATAGCTGAACATTTGTTTTAAAACTGCAAATGTTGTTTCTGATGCCAAAGGGTGAGTTAAAAATGTCCTTTCCCAGGGGCCGAGACATGATTAGTCCAGCCATGCACCGGAGAAGTCGTAGCAAATCCAAAAGATGAGGACTTGTAGACAATCCCATTGCGACCATAGCTAGCTAAGCTCATGCACAGAAACATTGGGTCTAACAGTTGTGCTGAACTGCACATGTTCATGCAGTCAAAAGCACTCCTTCGGTAGATAGCTGTTTTTGATGAAAATTAAAACGTGTTAGTTTGTTACTTTCACTAGGTTGTAGTAATGACAGTTTCAGCTACTTAAAGTTGCACTCCATTAGACATTGGCTCGAAATCTAGGTCTTGCCCTTAGATTTCAAGAAAATTAACAAAGAAGGATGAATTTTTCACTTCTCCCATAGACATCTCAAACCCTGGTCTGGTCTAAAATCGCAAGCATTCCCAGAAGTCTTGCAATGTGCACCTCTGGGTTTAGAAACACTGTGGTAAAACTACCTGGATGCTATTTTTACTGCACTCTAAAGTAGGAATTGTATTCTGATATTATGAGGGGGTCACTAATGTAATTTTCTATCACAAAAGGGGTCCTGTGTCAAAAAGTTTAGGAACCCTTGATCGAGGTGGTTGAGGGTGGCAGGTATCCTAGCAGTTAAATGTTGCTGGTTCAAATACCTGAGCCTTCAATGTGAAAAATGTGTTGATGTCCACTTAACCCTAATTATCACCTATCTGGTGTATATGACAATAAAAACCATTTTAATTCATTGAGAGAAAGAGTCTCCTGTGTAATTTTAAATGATCAAATACATGTCCAGCAATCAGTCCTTCAATCCACCCTAATCCACCCTGCTGGTATCTCACCCTGGACTCCAGTTTCTGGAGCTGCTTCTTGCCTCCCTTCATGGCCAGATTCTCAGCCTCATCCAGGCGATGCTGCAGGTCCTTGACTGTGACCTCCAGGTTCTTCTTCATCCTCTCCAGGTGAGAACTGGTGTCCTGCTCCTTCTTCAGCTCCTCAGCCATCATGGCCGCCTGGAATGGTAGTTTGTTTAAGTTATGCACAAATCATAACATCCCTCTGACATCTTTATTGTGGTTAACCAGCCCAGCTACCATTTCCCTTGAGGACAAATCAAATTGATGTAATCCAAGGACTCACGTCAGTGATGGCCTTTTTGGCCTTCTCTTCTGCATTCCTGGCCTCCTGGACGATGTCGTCCACCTCTCCCTGCACTTGTACCAGATCAGTCTCCAGCTTCTTCTTGGTGTTCAGAAGGCTGGTGTTCTGAAGGAGGAAACAAGACGATTTGTTTGACTCTCAAGAGAACTGACAAGTCACAAATTCTGAAAATGTGAAAGTAAGGACTGTCGAATTCCAGGTGTGTGTAAATAGTATGCTTGGTTGAGTTTCATTAGAAATGGCATTTGACCAATACCTGGGAGTGCAGCAGTCCAACACGCTCGCTGGCGTCTACCAGCTCAGTCTCAGCCACTTTGCGGCCTCTCTCTGTCTGCTCCAGAGCAACTCTCAGCTCCTCGATTTCAGCCACCATTAGGCCGTTTCTGCGCTCCACCATGGCTGCCTGCTCCTTCATGTCCTCTGCAGCGCGGACGGCATCATCAAGGTGCAATTGGGCATCCTGGGGTTCACAATGACATACATTCATTAGGACTTGTGGAAGTAGGGCTGATAGAAATGTTCATTGTGAAGAATTTACTCAATATCCCTACCGTTCTACAGCACATAGTTCAATCTATTCAATTCCTCTGTTCTATTATTTTCTAGATTCACAAACAAATCCCTCTCCATGTTCATGTATTTGAACCTGATGTCCCAGTCCCTTTACCTTGAGCTGTCCCTGGACGTTCCTCAGCTGTTTCTGGGCCTCAGAGGCCATCCTGTTGGAGTGGCTCAGCTGGATCTCCATCTCGTTCAGGTCTCCCTCCATCTTCTTCTTCACCCTCAGGGCATCATTCCTGCTCCTGACCTCAGAGTCCAGGGTGCTCTGCATGGAGTCAACCACCCTCTGGCTGTTCCTCTTGATCTGCTCCATCTCCTCGTCTTTCTCAGCGATCTTCCTGTCCACCTCACCCTTGATTTGGTTCAACTCCAGCTGCACACGCAGAATCTTGGATTCCTCATGCTCCAGTGTTCCCTGGACAAACAGAAGCAGTCAGGCCAATTGTGTTCAATACATTTGGAAGTAGGAATTATATATATGACTACAATAAACTCCAATACAGGGATCATTGGACTGTAGCTGGTGTTGGCTAGTGTAACAGTGCTTTCCCCATCAAACAACTGTAGTTTGTACCTCAGCCTCCTCCAGAGCGGTCTGGATCTCAGACTTCTCAGTCTCTACGGTCTTCTTGGCCTTCTCCAGCTCATGGATGCTCTTGCCAGTCTCTCCAATCTGTTCAGTCAGGTCAGAGATCTCCTCTGCGCACACACATACAGGAGCAGTTTAGACTTGGGGGATTTTAAGTGGATATTGTCAATGTACTGAAGTTGACATTGAATCATAATAACCATTAATTAATTAACAACACTTCATATGGTCTTGCAAATCTAATTGCCCTCCACATCCTTTGGGGTTTCAAAGGAATAGTGATCACAGGTAAAATATATATATATATTGCACTGTACATGAAAACTCTGAAATGGTGTAATAGTAGTTTTGATGTTTGCAGTTCCCTCCATTTCCAAAACACTAGTCAAACATGAACCAAATAGAACTGCTGTCAAATGCTCACGTTGCAGGTTCTTGTTCTCTCTCTTCAGAGTCTCCAGATGATCCAGAGCCTCCTCATAGGAGTTCTTCATCTTGAAGAGTTCAGTGCTCATAGAGCGAGCCTCCTTCTGAGCTCCTTCCAGCTCAGCTTGGCCCTCCTCATACTTCTGCTTCCACTCTGCCAGAACCTAGGAGAATCCATGGGATTTTCATCAGAAGTCATTGATGAAGAGTTTTGAATCAGAAATATGCTACAATTATACTACAATTCATCATATTTCAAACAGTAAATATCAGCCTACGGTGAGGTTTATTAATTTTCACCTTGTCAAAGTTCCTCTGCTTCTTGTCGAGGTTGGCGGCCATTGCGTTTGCTCTCTCAACATCAATCATGAGGTCCTCCACCTCTCCCTGCAGCCTCTGCTTGGTCTTTTCCAGGGAGGCGCACTTGGAGTTGGTCGCCTCAATGGTCTCCTCTGCCTCCTGCAGACGCTGGGCCAGCTTCTTCCTGTTGGACAACAGAGGGAGGTTTTAGGGGCTGAAACAAATGTTATAATACATGTTGATGTAACATTTCCTCAGAGCCCCCTACCACCCTCACCATCAATCCAATCCACCATCACCATCAATCCAATCCACCATCACCATCAATCCAATCCACCATCACCATCAATCAAATCCACCATCACCATCAATCCAATCCACCCTCACCATCAATACCCTATATTTTAGTTTTGCTGATCTGTGGGACTCACTTGGCCTCCTCCAGCTCCTCTGTCCGCTGGATGGCATCAGTTTCATACTTAGTTCTCCACTGAGCCACCTCACTGTTGGCCTTGGACATGCCGCGTTGCAGCTCTGCCTTGGCCTCCTGCTCCTCCTCAAACTGCTCCCTCAGGAGGTCACAGTCATGGCGGGCAGACTGGATACCGTGGGCCAGTGCATTTTTAGCCTGTGAGAGAGAAAGACAAAGAGTGATTGGAGAGATAGTCAAACAAATTATAGTAGAGCTCTCTGAGGGTGGTGTAGTCACCATGTACATGAAGATATGTCTTTAAACCAGTGTTCTCCAACTGGCGTGGCACAATTTTATTTGGCCCCTCAAGTTTTCTGAATAAAATAATATTTTGGCGGGGGGGGGGGGCATAAAAGACTGTAAAAACACCAACAAATCTGCTCCGTGATTTTAGTTTTGGAAATCTGTTCCAAAGTATTCCCATGCACAACAGACAGATCTATGTGATCAGAGGCGTCATGCCCCACGGGGGAACAGGGGCACGTGCCCCCTCAGATTTGTCCTGTTGTTGTTTCTCTGTAATACTACTAGTTACCTTGCAATTTTCTGAAGTTGGCTTTAGTCAGCCCAGATACCATAGGTTCCCAAAATCCCAACCTCATAACTAGCTACCAAGAAGCCATTTCAGGCTATCAATCAAGGTAGAGTGGCTAGCTTGTCTAACTATCTTAGCTGGCATGCCTGCTAGAAAGGCTGGTAGACTTAAGAAAAGCAAGCAATAACTAAACTCAAATTCCTTCCAATCTTTTACCCAGATTTTAGCAGAGATGAAGAGAAGCATATTTAGTTTCTTTAAAAAAACAACCACCAGTCAGTTGATCAAGTTACAGACAGCTGAAGAGGTATGCTTAGATATGTTGAAAAACAGACATATATATATTTTTTTACATTGAATTAAGTATAAAGATTTTGGCTATAGATTGCAGGAAAAAGCTGTTTCGGGTGTTTGAAAAATGCAGTATGTTTTTGTCAAATATTATATATGTTTATGCTTCTTCCGTTCAATTGGCAGTCTACAAATTATTTGTAATTATGTCCTGACCATCCACTCAAGAAAAGAAATCAGCACATGGCTGAATCTAGTTGATGATCCCTGCACTAAACTCTGGGGTCGGTGGAGTCCATCTTGGGTCCCTTACCTTGACCTCCTCCTCAATCGCCCTCTTCAGCTCCTCCACCTGCTGGGTGAAGGCCTGTTTTCCTCTGGTCAGCTGAGACACCAGGGCTTCCTTCTCCTCCAGCTGGCGGCCAAACTCACCTGTAGGGATAGAGGGACATCTTGTTAATGACGTCTTTGTTTTCTAAGATTGAAAATGTATTTTTATGTATCTTGGGGGCAATGTTGTTCGGTGGTGAATAGTACAATAGAAACAATGTGGACCAGTAGAGGCTCCTCAGAAGAGGAAGGGGAGGACCATCCTCCTCAGTGAAATCACATTGACTTCAATACAAAACCAAGGAGGCTCATGGTTCTCACCCCCTTCCAGAGATTTTCACAGTAATAATGACAACGTACTGCAACCTATCATAGCTCTTGCAGCATGAACTGACATGTTGTCCACTCAATCAAAGGACCAGAGAATGAATCTAGTACAGAAAGCATATGCTACAGTTAGCTAGCACTGCAGTGCATAAAATGTGGTGAGTAGTTGACTCAAAGAGAGAGAAAGAACATAGTTTAACAGATAAATTTCTTTAAAAATGAAGGAGAAGCAAGAGAGAGAGAGAGATGTCTTTTTTTTCACTTTCACTTAGCTAGCAAATGCAGCTAGCTAGTTTAGTCTACTCAAACACCCGGCTCAAACAGAGAGGGATGATATGTTAGTTAGCTGTCTGTGGCTATCCAACAATAGAACTCTTCCAAGCCAAGGTAAGCTTTTGGTTTTATTAATTTATTGCCAGCGGGATCCATTGTGTAACTGCTAAACTGCTTGCTGACTGTACTGCATTATTGTAGCGGGTTTACTAAAGTGTTAGTTCCAGTAGCTACGTTGACTAGCTATGACGTTAGCTAATATGGTGACATCGATTTAGGCTGTGTGTAGCGGTTAGTGGTTATGCTATGAAGGTTTGGCTTGGAACGTTTTTTTTTGTTGCCTGATCACAGACAGCTGATGTGTTTTGCACTGAAGTCCAGAAGGTAAAAGGTGAGGCGAGAAGGAATTATACCACAAGCAAAATGATCATGCTGTTTGTATGTGGCTTCTATGAAAGTGAACTGTGTTTTTCGTGTGATCGGGGTATTCATTCCATCGATTTCTGTTGAAAAACGTTTCTTAAACGGAAGCAAACGGAACAAAATTAGGATAAACATACCTGAATTTGTCCAATAGAAACTCTTGTTTGCAACTGTTGGACTAATGATTACAACCTAAATCAGCTGGCTTGCAGGCAAGAGTGTGCAAGGCGGTATTGAATGTATCACGGTCTTTCATCTCGATTACTCAAATTCTTCTCTCTACCTGTGCACATACGTTGTAAACTGTCATTCATAGGCTAGGTTGAAGCAACCTCATGATGGGGGTATATGGAACATTTGAGTATCATGTAGTACTCTAAACCTATCGATGTTACATTGAGCTGGATGAATCGAATATGAAAGAGTCATCCAATATGCTGTAATAGAAGTAAGGCCAAGCTCCTAAAAAAAATGATTGTCCTCCTTCAACTTAAACATCACCGACCGGCACTAATGTGGACTATGGACATAAATCCCCAACACATTTTATTCTGTTCTACTGAAGGAAAGCATTGGCTTGTTGTTCATTGTTGATGGTACCATTTTCTGTCAGGAGTCTGGCCCTCTGTCCGCTGATGTCGTTGACCTGGCGAACATTCTCATCATTCTTAGTCTTGAGCTCACTCAGCTGGTCCTCAAGAGTACGGCACATCTTCTCCAGATTGCCCTGTTAGTGAAACATGTTCCATCATTACTTTATATATGTGATTCCTGTCAACTTCAGTTCAGTTGAATGATGATGTAGTTGACCTTCCTCAATACTGCTTGATCAAAACATCACTACTCACCTTAGCCTTGGCGACGGCCTCCATGTTGCTAGAGAGGTCATCAATCTCCATCTTGTACTCGCTCTTCTCCTTCTCCAGCTTCTGCTTGACGCGCTGCAGGTTGTCAATCTGCTCCCCGAGCTCAGCCACACTGTCGGCCTGCTTCTTGCGCAGAGCGGCGGCTGTGGCCTCATGCTGCAGGGTGGACTCTTCAAGATCACGACGCAGCTTCTGGAACTCAGCCTCACGCTTCTTGTTCATCTCAATCTGAGCAGCAGTGGCGCCTCCGGCCTCCTCCAGCCTCTCGCTGATCTCCTCAAGTTCCCTGGAGAGATCAGCCCTCTGCTTCTCAACCTTAGCCCTGGCAGCACGCTCAGCCTCAATTTCCTCCTCCAGCTCCTCAATACGGGCCTAGAACAGGTGTAGGAGCAGGGGGATGAACACTACAATACAGTTGAAACAATTGAACCTCACAAAATAATAATAGTATGTATATTTTGCATTAATGTGTTAATACAAAGACCGTTAATATATTCAGTAGAGTGTCCAAGGCAGGATCCAAACTACCATTTTGATGCACCATCTTTACAACAGCAAGAAGCACCACGTTCCAACTTATTCAGCCATCAGAATCTATCGGGAAAAATGTGTGCTACCAGAATAATGTTTTTCAAGTCTGTGCTTTTCTGTTCTGGAGCTTTGTACCTGGGTGAGTCTGGAGCTTAGACCCCTAGATCCTCTACTGTACCTGGAGTTCCTTGATCTTCTTCTGCAGCTGAGCTCCCAGAGACTGCTCATCCTCAATCTTGCTGAGGAGCTGAGTGGTCTCAAACTCCTTCCTGAGAAACACAAATTCGCCGATTGCAGAGTTAGTTTTGGTTCGATAGTGTAAAGGGAGAGCATTATACCATTCATATTGCTTTTAAAGGAATACTTCAGCATTTTGGCAATGTATCTACTTCCTCAGAGTCAGATGAACTTGTGGATACCAGTTGTATGTCTTTGCATCCAGTATGAAGGAAGTTAGAAGTAGTTTTGCTAGCCATCGCTTACTAGCATGCTAGCAGTTACCATATAATTCCAGTCATTGCGCTAACAGTTAGCAACTTTAAACGGCATGCAGAGACGTAAAAATGAGTTCATCTGGCTCTGGGGAAGTAGATAAAGAGCTTCCAAAATCCTGAAGTATCTCTTTAAGAATCACATGTATATGCTGATTCACAATTACAAGAATTAGCCAAAACAACCATTATAGCAGATAATACTGTAGTCATTTGTTTGTGTTTACTTCTTGATTTTCTCATCAGCTTGCTGCTTGTCATTCTCCAGGTCCATTATGGACTCCTGGGCCAGTTTCAGATCTCCCTCCAGCTTTCTCTTGGCTCTCTCAAGGTCCATACGGAGCTTCTTCTCTTGCTCCAGAGAACCCTCAAGCTAGAAGATAAAAACACATATTATTAAAATCTAAACAACTGAAGATAATATCATCTTACATACTATCATGGCCAAAATGTCAAACTCCACTCACGTCGTCCACTTGCTGTTCCAGCTTGGTCTTGGCCTTGGTCAGAGTGTTGACTTTGTCCTCCTCTGCCTGCAGGTCATCCAGTGTCTGCTGGTGGGCCTCTTGGAGGGCTTTCTTCTCCTTGGTCAGCTTGGCAACACTCTCATCCATAGACGCCATCTCCTCTGTCAGGTTTTTAACCTGTAAATGGCCACAACATAATTATAATTATACATAAAGGGACAATTTAGTTTGTTAAATATTGCATTCATTTAATTTAGATTAGAAATGAATCAACATCTACTGTACTATAGATTCAACACTAGATGGAAGTGTACACCATGGCTATGTTTCGAATGGAAGTCATAAATGAGGGCAATCAGAACATGCAATGAATGTTGGAAGTACCCCGCAACTGAAATTCTACTATTGTGTCATAATATTTCCTGCACCCACAATACAACTTGAATTCCATTTCTGTTAAACTATGTTTTGAGTTGAGTATTGATTGGATTATTGTTGGTTAGACTGTCTATAGTAAAACACAAGACCTTGTTTTCAGTGGCGTGCTTCTCCTTCTCCACTTTGGCCAGGGTGAGCTCCAGGTCATCAATGTCCTTCTTCAGCTCAGAGCACTCATCCTCCAGCTTCCTCTTCTTGGCAGTCAACTCAGCATTGATCTCCTCCTCATCCTCCAGCCTCTCGGTCGTCTCTTTGAGTTTGGCCTCCAGCTGGATCTTGCTCTTGATGAGCCCCTCACACCTTTCCTCAGCATCGTTCAGACTCTCTCCTTCCTGGTTTCAGAACAGCAGAAAAATCATCAGCCTAACTTTATTTATGAAAATATAGACTTAATTTAGTCAAATTGGTCAGACCAAATCATGAAATATATAAATAATATGGGCAATAACAGTATGTGTGTGTGTTTAAATGTTTGTGTAAATGTGCCCTCCTGAAGGTCGTTGCTCACTCACAGATGCTACTTGGAGTGCCAGTCATTCTTCTCCTGCATCAGGGCCACCAACTTCTCCTCCATTTGCTTCTTCGTGGACAGAGCCTTGGCCAGGTCTGCTGTCATCTTCTCATAGTTCTCCTTCATGTTGGCCAGCTCCTTCTCAGTCTCAGCGCTCTGCAGCAGGGGCTTGATCTGAAGTACAACTTCATCCATGGCCAGGGTTTTCACATTCATGAATGAGCGGATGTTGTACTGGATGGCGAAGATGGAATCTCTGGTCGACACAAAGGACAGAGTGGCATGTCAGTGACATCCCACTGGGAAGAGACGTCAGTTCAACATCTAGTTTTGATTTACATTTGGTTGAGTTGTCAACTGACGTGAATTCAACATGAAATCAACAAATTATTTCACCATGTTATTGGTTTTCGGTTAAAAGTGAGTGAAAAAAATATGAAATTCCCTAAGGTTGATGATATTTTTGAAATCCACTTTTTTACAATATTATCACATTACATTTTTTGGTTGAAATTATGTAGATATAACGTGATTCGCGTTACAATTTTTTTTACCTTTTGGGATGCTTTAAAAAGCGTCTGTCTGGGAGTCGAAGAACAACAAAACCTCTAACCCCTTTTGTTAACNGAGTCATCCAATATGCTGTAAATAGAAGTAAGGCCAAGCTCCTAAAAAAAATGATTGTCCTCCTTCAACTTAAAATCACCGACCGGCACTAATGTGGACTATGGACATAAATCCCCAACACATTTTATTCTGGTTCTACTGAAGGAAAGCATTGGCTGTTGTTCATTGTTGATGGTACCATTTTCTGTCAGGAGTCTGGCCCTCTGTCCGCTGATGTCGTTGACCTGGCGAACATTCTCATCATTCTTAGTCTTGAGCTCACTCAGCTGGGTCCTCAAGAGTACGGCACATCTTCTCCAGATGCCCTGTTAGTGAAACATGTTCCATCATTACTTTATATATGTGATTCCTGTCAACTTCAGTTCAGTTGAATGATGATGTAGTTGACCTTCCTCAATACTGCTTGATCAAAACATCACTACTCACCTTAGCCTTGGCGACGGCCTCATGTTGCTAGAGAGGTCATCAATCTCCATCTTGTACTCGCCTCTTCTCCTTCTCCAGCTTCTGCTTGACGCGCTGCAGGTTGTCAATCTGCTCCCGAGCTCAGCCCACACTGTCGGCCTGCTTCTTGCGCAGAGCGGCGGCTGTGGCCTCATGCTGCAGGGTGGACTCTTCAAGATCACGACGCAGCTTCTGGAACTCAGCCTCACGCTTCTTGTTCATCTCAATCTGAGCAGCAGTGGCGCCTCCGGCCTCCTCCAGCCTCTCGCTGATCTCCTCAAGTTCCCTGGAGAGATCAGCCCTCTGCTTCTCAACCTTAGCCCTGGCAGCACGCTCAGCCTCAATTTCCTCCTCCAGCTCCTCAATACGGGCCTAGAACAGGTGTAGGAGCAGGGGGATGAACACTACAATACAGTTGAAACATGAACCTCACAAAATAATAATAGTATGTATATTTTGCATTAATGTGTTAATACAAAGACCGTTAATATATTCAGTAGAGTGTCCAAGGCAGGATCCAAACTACCATTTTGATGCACCATCTTTACAACAGCAAGAAGCACCACGTTCCAACTTATTCAGCCATCAGAATCTATCGGGAAAAATGTGTGCTACCAGAATAATGTTTTTCAAGTCTGTGCTTTTCTGTTCTGGAGCTTTGTACCTGGGTGAGTCTGGAGCTTAGACCCCTAGATCCTCTACTGTACCTGGAGTTCCTTGATCTTCTTCTGCAGCTGAGCTCCCAGAGACTGCTCATCCTCAATCTTGCTGAGGAGCTGAGTGGTCTCAAACTCCTTCCTGAGAACACAAATTCGCCGATTGCAGAGTTAGTTTTGGTTCGATAGTGTAAAGGGAGAGCATTATACCATTCATATTGCTTTTAAAGGAATACTTCAGCATTTTGGCAATGTATCTACTTCCTCAGAGTCAGATGAACTTGTGGATACCAGTTGTATGTCTTTGCATCCAGTATGAAGGAAGTTAGAAGTAGTTTTGCTAGCCATCGCTTACTAGCATGCTAGCAGTTACCATATAATTCCAGTCATTGCGCTAACAGTTAGCAACTTTAAACGGCATGCAGAGACGTAAAAATGAGTTCATCTGGCTCTGGGGAAGTAGATAAAGAGCTTCCAAAATCCTGAAGTATCTCTTTAAGAATCACATGTATATGCTGATTCACAATTACAAGAATTAGCCAAAAACAACCATTATAGCAGATAATACTGTAGTCATTTGTTTGTGTTTACTTCTTGATTTTCTCATCAGCTTGCTGCTTGTCATTCTCCAGGTCCATTATGGACTCCTGGGCCAGTTTCAGATCTCCCTCCAGCTTTCTCTTGGCTCTCTCAAGGTCCATACGGAGCTTCTTCTCTTGCTCCAGAGAACCCTCAAGCTAGAAGATAAAAACACATATTATTAAAATCTAAACAACTGAAGATAATATCATCTTACATACTATCATGGCCAAAATGTCAAACTCCACTCACGTCGTCCACTTGCTGTTCCAGCTTGGTCTTGGCCTTGGTCAGAGTGTTGACTTTGTCCTCCTCTGCCTGCAGGTCATCCAGTGTCTGCTGGTGGGCCTCTTGGAGGGCTTTCTTCTCCTTGGTCAGCTTGGCAACACTCTCATCCATAGACGCCATCTCCTCTGTCAGGTTTTTAACCTGTAAATGGCCACAACATAATTATAATTATACATAAAGGGACAATTTAGTTTGTTAAATATTGCATTCATTTAATTTAGATTAGAAATGAATCAACATCTACTGTACTATAGATTCAACACTAGATGGAAGTGTACACCATGGCTATGTTTCGAATGGAAGTCATAAATGAGGGCAATCAGAACATGCAATGAATGTTGGAAGTACCCCGCAACTGAAATTCTACTATTGTGTCATAATATTTCCTGCACCCACAATACAACTTGAATTCCATTTCTGTTAAACTATGTTTTGAGTTGAGTATTGATTGGATTATTGTTGGTTAGACTGTCTATAGTAAAACACAAGACCTTGTTTTCAGTGGCGTGCTTCTCCTTCTCCACTTTGGCCAGGGTGAGCTCCAGGTCATCAATGTCCTTCTTCAGCTCAGAGCACTCATCCTCCAGCTTCCTCTTCTTGGCAGTCAACTCAGCATTGATCTCCTCCTCATCCTCCAGCCTCTCGGTCGTCTCTTTGAGTTTGGCCTCCAGCTGGATCTTGCTCTTGATGAGCCCCTCACACCTTTCCTCAGCATCGTTCAGACTCTCTCCTTCCTGGTTTCAGAACAGCAGAAAAAATCATCAGCCTAACTTTATTTATGAAAATATAGACTTAATTTAGTCAAATTGGTCAGACCAAATCATGAAATATATAAATAATATGGGCAATAACAGTATGTGTGTGTGTGTTTAAATGTTTGTGTAAATGTGCCCTCCTGAAGGTCGTTGCTCACTCACAGATGCTACTTGGAGTGCCAGGTCATTCTTCTCCTGCATCAGGGCCACCAACTTCTCCTCCATTTGCTTCTTCGTGGACAGAGCCTTGGCCAGGTCTGCTGTCATCTTCTCATAGTTCTCCTTCATGTTGGCCAGCTCCTTCTCAGTCTCAGCGCTCTGCAGCAGGGGCTTGATCTTGAAGTACAACTTCATCCATGGCCAGGTTTTCACATTCATGAATGAGCGGATGTTGTACTGGATGGCGAAGATGGAATCTCTGGTCGACACAAAGGACAGAGTGGCATGTCAGTGACATCCCACTGGGAAGAGACGTCAGTTCAACATCTAGTTTTGATTTACATTTGGTTGAGTTGTCAACTGACGTGAATTCAACATGAAATCAACAAATTATTTCACCATGTTATTGGTTTTCGGTTAAAAGTTGAGTGAAAAAATATGAAATTCCCTAAGGTTGATGATATTTTTGAAATCCACTTTTTTACAATATTATCACATTACATTTTTTGGTTGAAATTATGTAGATATAACGTGATTCGCGTTACAATTTTTTTTACCTTTTGGGATGCTTTAAAAAGCGTCTGTCTGGGAGTCGAAGAACAACAAAACCTCTAACCCCTTTTGTTAACAGCTGAGGAATCGGTGTAGGGAAATGTAACCACACTTAAACTCATAGACAGCTCTCTAGATGCAATGACTGACAGTCATGCTTGGCTCATGAGGAATTTTATGTTCTTCAAGAATGAATGGATAAATATCACAAATTTAAATTACAATCGAACAGCCAAATCCCAAACTGCAGCTATAAAGCTAGAATCCTTTAGTTGCTACATCCCTTTCTGGACTAAATTAATTAACCCAAAAGCTTTAGTAGACCATTATAAGATGTACTTTCTCATTCTGAACAACTCACAGCATATACAGTATGTAATCATAATGCATTAGATACAGGTGGTTGACAGAAAGCTTTGCCAAGATGTCTACTATTCCTCACCTCCTCTCCATCATCTTGGTGAACTCTCTCCTCATGAGGAATCCACGACTGAGAGCCTGGACCATGCCGACCAGAGTGGCCAGCTTCTCATCTCTCATCTCCTCCAGGACACCCAGCAGACCGGCTTTGAAGAACACCTGAGACACAGGTTAACACGGTCAATGGAACCACAGATTGTAACAGAACGGATTGAATGGAAAGAGGGGAACAACACCACTAGATTGATTTAAACAACATTAACTTTGCAACGGTTACAAACAAACCATGGGATGGGTTGTTTCCAAGTTGTTAGTTATTGTACAGTTGTATATTAATAATGTACACAGATACAGATAACTGCAGCCATACCACTATAACACAATGCACATGATAATGACTTTAGTTTCTCTTCTATACGTGATGCATGAATTTGAAGAAAAACACTACAATTTTCCATTAGTTAACTGAAGAAGAAAGAAGAAAATAATGGATATACCAACTGAAGAGATTTTAAATTATCATTGAAGTTGTGCTTTGACTGACCTTGGTGTGTCCAAACTTGTAATCCTCGTGATTCACATCAATGGACCCAAGCAGCTTCTCAGAAGCCTTCTTGTTGTCCATGAACTGGCCCTCAGGGATGACGCTGGCATTCAGTACTTTGTACCTGAATGAGGAGAAATGTGTAACATATGTCAAGTTGTAATATGTTTGTTATATTACTTAAAAGTTAAGACTATTCTGATGCTGGGAAAACCCTTGGAGCAGATCTTTCTGTGATTGTGTATGTATGTGTGTGTGTGTGTCTGTGTATGTGTGAGCATGTACCTCTGCTTGAAATCAGCATAGATGATTCTGCTGGGGAATCCCTTTCTGCAGATCCTGATACCCTCCAGTACACCATTACACCTGAGCTGGTGGATAACCAGGAAGTTCTCCATCAGACCTGGTAAAACAAAACAAGTCTCTTTTAATACTCATAAACAGGTTATAGATTGGGATTGTTAAGGTTACTGATACTGTACTGATAAGATGACATATTTAACTCAATATTTCTTGTACCTGGAGTCTTTGACTCATTGGGGATCAGGCAGCGCACAAAGTGAGGATGAGTGCTCCTCAAGTTGGTCATCAGCTTATGTAAGTTCTCCTGTAAGAGGGTTACAAACCATTTTCTCAGGCCGACTGTAATTTAGAATAATTGCACCTTTTGAAGGACTGAATCTACACATTTCAAAAGCTCACCCTGAACTGGGAAGACACTGTCTGCATGGAACCACCCTTCTTCTTGCCTCCTTTCTTGGTTGTATCTGTTAAAATGGGGGAAAGTAAAAGATAACTAGAAAAGTACATTTCCTAGAGCGGGTGGAATAAATAGAATAATTTTAAAAGTATGTAAGAAATCTAGAGTGGTCTTGTCTTCAGCAAACACACTTATTATAAACCAGAGAATCTCTGGTTAACTTCATACTTATCTAGAGGCAAATGCTGCCAATCAGATTGTGTAGAATAACACCTATTGTATGAGTAAATTAATCGAGTGTATGAGTAAATCAACACAGTGATTAACCCTAAGAAATTGTGATATATTCAGACTTTAAAGAAAATTGTAACTGGTGCTTAATTAAATCTTGTGACGTGATGCTAGTCTTACCCTCAGGTGGGGCAGCAGGATACAGGGCAGCCAGAATTTTGACTCCTGACTTCCCGTACAGTTGACAAACTGAGTCGTTCAGGGGGTCCTTGTTCTTCTCCAGCCATCCAGTGATGTTGTAGTCCACAGTGCCGGCGTAGTGGACCAGGGAGAAGTGGGCCTCTGCCTTGCCTTTGGCAGGCTTGGGCTTCTCAAACGCCTGTGTTTTGCCAAGATGCTGGGAGTACAGCTTGTCCTTGAAGGTAGTGTCTGAAGACTTGGGGAACATGCACTCCTCTTCAAGGATGGAGAAGATGCCCAATGGCTTTACGAAAAGAGATGTATATCAAATTAGTGATATTTACACTTTGGATCACATTCATTCCTTTAGTAAACATGCTGTTATAGGATTATATTCATTTAGAGGAACATAATAGGAAACATATTGAGATCTCAACAATCAGATGCTGATAATATCTCACACAGCGCTCCATTTGAGCTTTGCTGTTGAGGTCCATTATAATCCTCACAGACATCTTACCTTCTCAATAAGCTCAATGCAGGCAGCCAAGTCCATGCCGAAGTCAATGAAGGCCCAGACGATTCCCTCCTTCTTGTACTCCTCTTGCTCCAGGACGAACATGGTGTGGTTGAAAAACTGTTGCAGTTTCTCATTGGTGAAGTTGATGCACAGCTGCTCCATGCTGTTGTACTGTTGATGGAATTTTAAAGGGGATCATTTCATCATACAAGACTGTAATCCATCTCAATCAGAACTAATTGTCTTGTTCTGGTCTCATACTCACATCAAAGATCTCAAACCCGGCAATGTCAAGCACACCGATATAGAACTGCCTTGGATTCTTGGTGTCCAACATCTCATTGATACGGATGACCATCCACAAGAACATCCTCTCATAGATGGACTTGGCCAGAGCCATGACTGAGTTATTAACCTGCAATGATAATACCTCAAATGAATACGTGAGATATTGACCATGTCCAGTGATGAGGTGATGATACATTTGGGAAAACAACAACACTGTTCAAAAAACTCAATGCACTCGTCCCCAAAATAATTCCGGTTCGCAGAGAATGGTAGATGCTTTGTTTGGCTTCCTTACCTGAGGCACAGTCTGTCCCTTGGTCACATACTCGTTGCCGACCTTCACTCTGGGGTAGCACAGAGCTTTCAACATCTCAGCTGAGTTCAGGCCCAGCAGGTAGCCGATTTTATCAGCCACTGGAGAGAGAACCAACAACAACAGACTCAGGGACACAAGATCACTTTTTCATGATGTCAAACTGGCAAAATAGTTTGGATAACTTCTTTGTGGGGTAGGTTTTGATTCACCCACATCCATCATTTCAAATCATTTGTGGAGGTTGTAATTTGTCTCCAAAAATGATCTCCTGCCTGACTTTCATGTGGCACTGTCTGTCTTAGGTGTTCTATTTCTATGTTGGGGAATGGGACTAATGCTCTACATATTGTATATCTATGAGTGGGACTCACCCTCTGTGCCGTCTGGCTCGGCCTGCTCCTCACGCTGCTTCTGCTTGAATTTCAAGTTTCCATGGTGCACTACAGCTCCTGTCAGCTTGTAGATGCCAATCTTCTCATCATTAGTGAAGCCCAGGATTGTAATGGCATCCTGACATTAAAGAGGAAGTACAACAGAGATGAACTGAACGGTAGTTCGGTCAGTTACACTACAGTTCTGTGCTGCTCACTGCGGAACAAATGAGATAGATAGATTTGACTGGCTTCTCTGTTACACATGATTACGCTTGGCAAACACATTAGTAGGTGGCAGCACAAAATGAGTTTTACACAGTTCCACAGGGCACATAGTGGTGCTCTCTTGTGGATGTCTTACATGTATGTGCCTCAAGGCGAAGTGTGAAGGCATGAAGTGTTCCTTGAGGCACATGTCTAACAAACACAAGGCATTTAGAATCAAACCAAAAATATCTGAAAATTCTCAACTGCCACCAAGTTGGAATTGCACAGCACATTCAGTGTGTATGGTGGTCCTATCCATTCTATATCTAGAGTTTGGTTAATCCTTTGTTTGACTCACATCTGTGGCATCCAGCTCTTCCTTGTCGTCGATGCTGGCCACAGCGATCTGACCCTGGCTACACATGGGGAAGTCGTAGGGGTTGGTGGTGATGAGCGACATTTCTGTGGACAACGGAGAACAGCTTGTCAGTTAAATCTCTTAGAATTCTGCTGTTCTAACTTTACATTATCTATCCCTTCTTTACTCAATAGATGGACTCAAGGATACATGTAGTATATAATGAATAGCATTAAAGAGGAGACTGAGACTTGTGGACTAGTGCATCACAGTGTATTACTTGATAGATATTTCCCAGAGACCTGACCCATGTCTAGATGCCTTGTTATCTTGGATGTAATCATTGTAATAGTATTATTAATTTTGACTATGAATATTTTTTAGAAGTTCCACAGATGGGGGTGGGAATAATTTCCCATGAACCTCTACTTTGTCGTACCAACTATGTCAGGTTTGTGGCCTGTCATCATCTGGAAGAAGATGTGGTAGCCTCTCTCATCGGGCAGCTGGAAGGACACTCTGGACTTCTCCAGCAGGTCTGAGGGTGAAAGAGAGAGAGAAAGAGATTGTAATATTATATTTAATTTGATGATATGATCTCCTAAAAATGATCTGTGTGAATTTAGGAAAGCATTGAGAAACAATCAAAACCAACTCACAGGTTTCAATGTCAGCTTTAGCCAGTTTACCACCTTGGAAGTGAATCCTGATGAATTTACCCTGTTGACGATTATGGGGGTTATAAATAGGTCAACAAATTAATCTTAACATTTTACTTTGATAGACCTCTTTAAATGTTACAGTTTGTTGCACATCTATTGAAATGACAATAGGGAACTACTGAAATAAATTTTTCCAATATAAGGTAACTTCCACAGTATGCCCTTCATACTTACAAAGCGAGACGAGTTGTCGTTCCTCACTGTCTTGGCATTACCGTAAGCCTCCAGCAGAGGGTTAGCTGCAATGATCTGATCCTCAAGAGACCCCTGATTGAGTCAAACACAAGTTGCTCAGAAACTGGTAAAGCACGTTTTTCTCGATTGAACACTTTTTTTGAAACATGATTCAACCAAACCGAAATAAGAAGTCAAACACAAGAACAACTTACCTGCATTTTGCTGGGGTCTACTTCCTTCTTCTTCTCTCCACCAGACACTGCAATGGTGGCAAAGTACTGGATGACACGCTTGGTGTTGACAGTCTTTCCTGCACCGGATTCTCCGCTGGTTTATATGACAGAGAAAGAGGGGTTTTAGTTACATGTTTGAGTGTCAGATTGGCTTTCACTAAGAAATAGCGTAGAAAAATACACTGTTCACCTGTGTTCTGACATAAGTCTTTAACAAATAATCATTCTCATCGACTCGTTATTACACAGAGCCTGATGCTCTAATCCATCCATATTGTCATGTATTTCATCACACCAACTGACCCAACTTATTACAATAGAAACACTTTCTCAAGTGACATTTTAGTAAACAACTTACGTAATCAGGACGGACTGGTTCTCCTTATCTGGAACCAAAAAACATATTGCTTATCATACTCAAAACACATGGGGACATTATTGTATTCATAGCATCATCATGAATTTCAATTTGGAACATTTTCCATTCAAGGGTAGTGAAATTAGATATTCCCAGCAAACTGTTCGAACCTAGACTAGAAAACAGTAGATACTTCCCTAAAGCATATTTCAACATCCCATCCATCCAACCAACCATCCATCCATCCATCCATGAGAGCTCTTACCAATCAGCATGAACTGAAAGGCATTGTCAGAGACAGAGAAGATATGGGGTGGAGCCTCCATCCTCTTCTTCCCTCTGTAGGCGTTGACAACCTCTGCGTCGTACACAGGGAGCCACTTGTAGGGGTTCACCGTGGCACAGAAGAGCCCAGAGTAGGTCTGGATGAAAGCATAATTACATTAGGAGATTAACAAAATCAGATTGACATTTACCTGGATTTATGTGAGGATGTGGGTGTACTTTGGTAAACTGATGTGGGTCTACTGTATTGATATGTTTTGGTTTCTACCATTTAATTATGTGTAGTACTGTATGTGTGTATTTATTATCTTCATGTGTGTGTGTGTTTGTATGTGCAGGTTTCTTACATAGATCATCCATGCTGCATAACGCTCTTTGAGGTTATACAACACAGAGGCTTCATTCAGGTAGGTCATCATGGCCATGTCCTCAATCTTGTCGTACTTAGGGGGGTTCATCTCAAAGATGTCTGCATCTTTGAACACTTTTCCTTCCTGAAACAGTCAGACATCTAGATTACACACAGATCAAAGTGGACATGACTGAATGATGTTTGCTCATTAAATACAATTACAATTGTTAAACAAATGCATATCAACATGTAATCCAACTACTTTGTTTTCAGCCACTGACAATCCTTGACTAGTCAATAACAAAAAAATCTATGCCATTTTTAAATAGCTGTGTTGATGTGATTGAATGTTATATTCTGGCTCCAAAAAAACAAGAAATCCTTCATAATATTTATTTTGTTTAAGATTTTATATTGAAATGTTTTTGATCATTTTGATGATTTTTCAAGAAATTGAATAATTACACAAACTTGAATACTTTTCAGATCAGACTTACATCCTTAGTGCCGTCAGGTTTCGTGACTGTCACAGTACACTTCCCGTCGGCCCTGGCAGTGACCAGACCCTTAAGGTACAGCTCCACCTTGTCTGCCACATAGCAGGCGTTCTTTGAATCAAAGGGTGCGGCTTGTGCCTCCATCCTCTCCTTCTCAGATTTACGAAGGTATATGGCAGCCTTGCCGTAGATCTGCATCTCCGCGTCCGTACTCATGGTGACGGATAACTAGGAAAGAGATGAAACAAGAAACATGATTGACTCTGTGGTGCTTCCTCCCCAGTCAACAGAGTTAGGTGTGCAGTATCGCTCAGAATATTCTCATAAATTTTTATTTGAAGAGTTAAACCATGTCTCACCTTCTTTTCCCCCTCCTACAGATGAATGTGTACTTCTTAGAGGACCCTGTGAAACATAAGGTGTTGTGAAAAAGCACAAGTCTAAAGCAGTGGAGGCTGCTGAGTGGAGGAGGGCTCATAGTAATGACTAGAGCGTAGCAAATGGAATGGCATCAGACACCTAGAAGCCATGTGTTTGATGTGTTTGTTACCATTCCACCTTTTCCTCTCCAGTCACTACCACAAGCCCATCCTCCCCAATTAAAGTACCACCAACCTCCTGTGGTCCAAAACCTCATCATTTAGTCCCCGAAGGGATAGAAAGGGATATTTTTATTAAAATGAATACCACTGAAACCCCAGTTACATTCTAGACCCCCCCCCCCCTCAATTTACAAGCAATAAACCATAAATGAAAGTTACTGATTTAAAGTAAAACATTTAAAGTTTTTTAAAAATGTAACATTGTATACCATTTGATTGCATATTGTCAAATCTTACAAGAGACATGCAGAAGTCAATTCAAACAGTGCAGTTAGCTACTGCCTCAGATGCTGAGTACAAAGATGAGACAAATGTACAACTCTAAGAAGGTGGAGAGAGTCTTACCACAGAGGAAGAAGGTATCTGACTTATGGATGCTGGGGCCTCAGCCTCCTTATATCTGGTTGGAAGTGCCAACCAGGCAAAAGTTAATTATGGACCACTCTGGGAAAGGAAATGAATTGGATGAGAGACCTCTGTGTGTCTGTGTCTCACTAGCACCTCCCACTTCCAGGAACACCACACTCCCATTACATTACTTTTTAATGTCATATTTGTCTCTGAAGCGAGATTTGATTACTAATAGTTATAACAATGTCAAAAGTTTGATTCATTCCAATGTTAGTTCTACTGACCCTCATATTTATTTTACCTTCATTTAACTAGGCAAGTCAGTTAAGAACACATTCTTATTTTCAATGACGGCCTAGGAACAGTGGGTTAACTGCCTGTTCAGGGGCAGAACGACAGATTTGTACCTTGTCAGCTCAGGGATTTGAACTTGCAATATACTGTAATGGACTGAGTCCACGTTGCCCCACTACAACTAAAATACTTTTCATTAAATCTAATCTGACCTGATTTAGTTCCATTTTAGTGGCATTAATCCTCATCAACAACTTAATATATATGTTCACCTGTTATTTATATTGTTTAGCTTGTAAACACATCTGAACTGTCTCCTCACCTCATGCTTGTAAACACATCTGAACTGTCTCCTCACCTCATGCTTGTAAACACATCTGAACTGTCTCCTCACCTCATGCTTGTAAACACATCTGAACTGTCTCCTCACCTCATGCTTGTAAACACATCTGAACTGTCTCCTCACCTCATGCTTGTAAACACATCTGAACTGTCTCCTCACCTCATGCTTGTAAACACATCTGAACTGTCTCCTCACCTCATGCTTGTAAACACATCTGAACTGTCTCCTCACCTCATGCTTGTAAACACATCTGAACTGTCTCCTCACCTCATGCTTGTAAACACATCTGAACTGTCTCCTCACCTCATGCTTGTAAACACATCTGAACTGTCTCCTCACCTCATGCTTGTAAACACATCTGAACTGTCTCCTCACCTCATGCTTGTAAACACATCTGAACTGTCTCCTCACCTCATGCTTGTAAACACATCTGAACTGTCTCCTCACCTCATGCTTGTGAACACATCTGAACTGTCTCCTCACCTCATGCTTGTAAACACATCTGAACTGTCTCCTCACCTCATGCTTGTAAACACATCTGAACTGTCTCCTCACCTCATGCTTGTAAACACATCTGAACTGTCTCCTCACCTCATGCTTGTAAACACATCTGAACTGTCTCCTCACCTCATGCTTGTAAACACATCTGAACTGTCTCCTCACCTCATGCTTGTAAACACATCTGAACTGTCTCCTCACCTCATGCTTGTAAACACATCTGAACTGTCTCCTCACCTCATGCTTGTAAACACATCTGAACTGTCTCCTCACCTCATGCTTGTAAACACATCTGAACTGTCTCCTCACCTCATGCTTGTAAACACATCTGAACTGACTCCTCACCTCATGCTTGTAAACACATCTGAACTGTCTCCTCACCTCATGCTTGTAAACACATCTGAACTGTCTCCTCACCTCATGCTTGTAAACACATCTGAACTGTCTCCTCACCTCATGCTTGTAAACACATCTGAACTGTCTCCTCACCTCATGCTTGTGATGTAGATGGTCGTTACCTCGTGCTTTGCTCACTTTGATTTATCACCCTGGTGGAACCATATTAAATTAAGATTTAATATCTAGAATAAAAACATTTATATATCAGCTTATAAAGCTTTTGAATCTAATGTGTAGTTTTTATCTACAGTTTGATATATTGAAGATTCTCGAGGCGCTTTTATTTGTCTCACATGTCAGTTGGCTAAAACGGTCCAGTAGGATTCTTATGACTTACATAACACCATACCAGTATCTCAACAATCTTATCCACTCATATTGCTGACAGCGATATAGCCGTCTCAAACATTTATTACTCTCTGAAGTTAACCGCTTAGGCAGCTGAACTGGCTTCAGTAAAACTGTTATAAAATGAATAGGGATTAGTTACAATAAAGTAACTGATTACTTTACCTTTACATTACATTTCAATCAATCGTTAATATGACAGGTTTTGAGAACTTTTAGAAAAGTCAGCTTTAGCAAATTGTAGAGAGAAAAAAAAAATTTAACAGTTGAGCAAGTTCTTTTATCAAGTCAGGCATTTCACATTCTTCAATGTCGATCACATCTTTTCTGATTTCAAACCTTTTGCATTCAAATTGTTGTTTAAATGCTATTTGTGTGTAATATGGTGCAGCTAAATCAATGTTCAATAGGGTGAAACCTTACAGAACGTTCAGATAGAAATGTATTGTGAAGAACAGATAGAACTGTCTGTCAGGTTGAACAGGGAATCGTGTCAGCTCTATACAATACATTTCTATCAGCAATGTTCAGAACATTTCACCTCACTGAATACACCCTGTTTGTTCAGGTTCAGTGATACACTAGTTGAGCAGGGTGACCATCTGGAGGGACCCCATCAAGGACTTTTAATTTCTTGGACTGTGCTCTCGTCTTCACGACAGCCAAGGTTTATTGTTTGATATATCTGCCAACACAGCCTAATTCTGGCACCGATGCCACTGTTATTAGACAAGATATTTACTTGACGTGTTTGTGGGTGGAGAGAACATTAGCACCATGCAGACTAAACGTTTATGACATTAAGTTATTTTAATGTGCAACAATGTAATATGTACACCTGCAGGGCCGGCTCCAAGCATAAGTGACCAATGTGGTTGCTAGGGGGCCCCAGGGGTTGCTAGGGGGATTCAGTCAGGGTCTCAACTTACTGTTAAGAGTTACAATAGTGTAATAAGGTGCAAGTTATACATTTGGTTATGCATCAGCAGTTTTTCTCTTGTTATGTCAGTCACTGACAATCACTCAACTATGCATGTCAGCTAGCAATTTTTAGATTGTTAACTTACTCTAGCCAGCTATCTAAACTTGTAGTAATCATGACCAAATACCGACCCGACATGTTGGGCACGTGCCGAGGACCCCTTAACTCCTGGGGGGCCCCTATTGATTTTGTTAATCAATCTCACTCAGGTATCATTAACATGGCATAAGCCATGGCAAAATGTGTAGAATTGCAAGAAATGTGTTTAAAAAAGCAAAAAAAGTATCTTTGCCCCATGGCAAAATGTGTAGAACTGCTTTAAAACTGCAACATTTCTCTACATGTCGTTCAGTACAAACCATTCCGCAACATAGCAAACGTTCAAGCGAACTAAACGCAACTCATGTGTTTAAATGTTTGTTGAATAGTGCAGTTGGGAGTTAGAGGTCAGCAAGGAAAGACCTGTTTGTTTTATTGTTTTATTGCAGTTTCACCTCAGCGACAGTCGGATGTGATGTGAACAGGCGAAAACGGTGAGGGAGGAGCGCCCTTCTCAAATCTAACAGTAATCTGCACCCCTCATGTTGTCAACAAGGCAACGTGATTCATTGTTCAGAAACATACAACATCTCTTTTCCATAAAATATGTTTGTATTTTCAAACTAGTTTTCATTGGGAAGGCAGATAAAGCTTCTTTTTGTTTTGTATGTAAAAACACAGAATCGTACTCATCACTCCACGTGCTTATTTCATTCACTTTTGTTTTGAGATGACTTCGCTGTCGGACAAAATGGGGAACCTGGCTCACACCCGGGAGGCAGCCTGGTTCCAAAATGAATGCAATAGATTTATACCCCTTTGACCTCAATGGTATTTTGACCAACCTTTTTAAGCGCTGATCTGATTCGTTAAAATACCAATGATTGAAAAAAAGGTTTAGAATTGGGCAACCTGTCTAAACGCAGCCTAACATACTGAATCTGATTTCAAGTAATTAAGGGCAATATTTAAGATTATGATCATTTGATTCAGCTGAACCCTCTGTGTTATTGCTGGGGTAGAATAAAAGCCTGCACACCATGAGGATGGGCTGTCCAGAACAGGTGTTGAAGACCCCTGATATACTGTTATTAACTGCCAGACATTATTAAGCAGTTGAGCAAACTATCTCTATAAAATTAATTGTACATATTTGATGTATTTTGGCATTGCCTTGGGAGGATAACAACTCTTGATCCAATACATTTCAAGGGTGCTTTAAACGACTCAGTCTGTGCTCGCAAAGTCGTTTTTTAACCACAGACAGGAGTTTGCCTGAGACACCCCAGCGCTTTGGCTCACGTCAGCATTTTCTTTAGATGATTCAATCCATTCAAATGTCACAGCCAGTAAAAATCTAAATCTGGATATGAAATGTCACATACTTTGGCATGGATCCACAAAACAACCAGTCTTGGCTCGGTTCATTCAGATCTTATTTTTCAAGTCACATGTCTCTCTGTAAATCTATTATGGTGTCAGCAATGTGACTAATAAGGTCAAAATAATGTGCTGGCCTGTATCGGAGCTCTCTGTATTCCACGGCATAGGTTACAGCAGAGTGTATTTATTTTACCTTTATTTTACAAGGCAAGTCAGTTAAGAACAAATTCTTATTTTCAATGATGGCCTAGGAACAGTGGGTTAACTGCCTGTTCAGGGGTAGAACAACAGATTTTGTACTTTGTCAGCTTGGGGATTTGAACTTGCAACCTTTCGGTTACTAATCCAATGCTCTAACCACTAGGCTACCCTGCCGCGTATTCATGGATGCCAAGGGAAACCAGGCTTCTCCCTCCCCCAAAAATTATCAATAAAAATATTAATTAACATATAACATAAATTATCTTTCGTCTCTCTGTGTTTTTATAATTTTCCTTCAACTTGCAAGAGGCTGAATGTATCTCACTGGAGAAAGCATTTAGAGCGAAACAGCGCCCCCTCTGTCTCTGTATGTGTAAGCCATCTATCTGATGCTGTCTGGTCAAAAAGAGTATGGTAATGTTGCGACCCGTAGCATTGAATGCAAGGGGGAGCCAGCGAGCATTTGACCTCCCTTGATATTTTTTCTTCATACAATAATAGCCAATCAGCGTTGAGCTAAACTGAATGAGTTCAAATGTGAATTGTCCGGGCGCACAAAAACAAAGTATCAACCTTTTAGTTGACACTGTATTAGACTAAGCACAGGTGAGTTAATGATGTTGAAATGTTGCTGGAATAGTGGAGAGAGGCAGCTCCTGTTTTCTTCGCGACTTGAGGTAATTCTCTGTGGTTCTAAATCAATAGTTGTTTAGTAGTCCAAAAATGTAGGAGAAATGAACTTGCTTGACCGTGCTGTAGGTCATGTACTTGTCTGTTACTGTACTTGCAATATGCTTTGTCGACTCTACGGGACAGATGTTGCTCTCCGGTTTCATGGTTAAACAAAGGTGTGGTTGAGTTTATTCTGCCGCTGTTTCTTCTTATTGTCTCGGTCTTAGGCCTGTATATCACGTTGGCAAGGCACATGAACTGTTTCTTCTTATTGTCTCGGTCTTAGGCCTGTATATCACGTTGGCAAGGCACATGAACTGTTTCTTCTTATTGTCTCGGTCTTAGGCCTGTATATCACGGTGGCAAGGCACATGAACTGTTTCTTCTTATTGTCTCGGTCTTAGGCCTGTATATCACGGTGGCACATGAACTGTTTCTTCTTATTGTCTCGGTCTTAGGCCTGTATATCACGGTGGCAAGGCACATGAACTGTTTCTTCTTATTGTCTCGGTCTTAGGCCTGTATATCACGTTGGCAAGGCACATGAACTGTTTCTTCTTATTGTCTCGGTCTTAGGCCTGTATATCACGGTGGCACATGAACTGTTTCTTCTTATTGTCTCGGTCTTAGGCCTGTATATCACGGTGGCAAGGCACATGAACTGTTTCTTCTTATTGTCTCGGTCTTAGGCCTGTATATCACGTTGGCAAGGCACATGAACTGTTTCTTCTTATTGTCTCGGTCTTAGGCCTGTATATCACGGTGGCACATGAACTGTTTCTTCTTATTGTCTCGGTCTTAGGCCTGTATATCACGGTGGCACATGAACTGTTTCTTCTTATCGTCTCGGTCTTAGGCCTGTATATCACGGTGTCACATGAACTGTGTCTTCTTATTGTCTCGGTCTTAGGCCTGTATATCACGGTGGCACATGAACTGTGTCTTCTTATTGTCTCGGTCTTAGGCCTGTATATCACGTTGGCAAGGCACATGAACTGTTTCTTCTTATTGTCTCGGTCTTAGGCCTGTATATCACGGTGGCACATGAACTGTGTCTTCTTATTGTCTCGGTCTTAGGCCTGTATATCACGGTGGCACATGAACTGTTTCTTCTTATTGTCTCGGTCTTAGGCCTGTATATCACGGTGGCACATGAACTGTTTCTTCTTATTGTCTCGGTCTTAGGCCTGTATATCACGGTGGCAAGGCACATGAACTGTGTCTTCTTATTGTCTCGGTCTTAGGCCTGTATATCACGGTGGCAAGGCACATGAACTGTTTCTTCTTATTGTCTCGGTCTTAGGCCTGTATATCACGGTGGCACATGAACTGTTTCTTCTTATTGTCTCGGTCTTAGGCCTGTATATCACGGTGGCAAGGCACATGAACTGTTTCTTCTTATTGTCTCGGTCTTAGGCCTGTATATCACGTTGGCAAGGCACATGAACTGTTTCTTCTTATTGTCTCGGTCTTAGGCCTGTATATCACGGTGGCACATGAACTGTTTCTTCTTATTGTCTCGGTCTTAGGCCTGTATATCACGGTGGCAAGGCACATGAACTGTTTCTTCTTATTGTCTCGGTCTTAGGCCTGTATATCACGTTGGCAAGGCACATGAACTGTTTCTTCTTATTGTCTCGGTCTTAGGCCTGTATATCACGGTGGCACATGAACTGTTTCTTCTTATTGTCTCGGTCTTAGGCCTGTATATCACGGTGGCACATGAACTGTTTCTTCTTATCGTCTCGGTCTTAGGCCTGTATATCACGGTGTCACATGAACTGTGTCTTCTTATTGTCTCGGTCTTAGGCCTGTATATCACGGTGGCACATGAACTGTGTCTTCTTATTGTCTCGGTCTTAGGCCTGTATATCACGTTGGCAAGGCACATTAACTGTTTCTTCTTATTGTCTCGGTCTTAGGCCTGTATATCACGGTGGCACATGAACTGTGTCTTCTTATTGTCTCGGTCTTAGGCCTGTATATCACGGTGGCACATGAACTGTTTCTTCTTATTGTCTCGGTCTTAGGCCTGTATATCACGGTGGCACATGAACTGTTTCTTCTTATTGTCTCGGTCTTAGGCCTGTATATCACGGTGGCAAGGCGCATGAACTGTGTCTTCTTATTGTCTCGGTCTTAGGCCTGTATATCACGGTGGCACATGAACTGTGTCTTCTTATTGTCTCGGTCTTAGGCCTGTATATCACGGTGGCACATGAACTGTTTCTTCTTATTGTCTCGGTCTTAGGCCTGTATATCACGGTGGCAAGGCACATGAACTGTTTCTTCTTATTGTCTCGGTCTTAGGCCTGTATATCACGGTGACACATGAACTGTTTCTTCTTATTGTCTCGGTCTTAGGCCTGTATATCACGGTGGCAAGGCACATGAACTGTTTCTTCTTATTGTCTCGGTCTTAGGCCTGTATATCACGGTGGCACATGAACTGTTTCTTCTTATTGTCTCGGTCTTAGGCCTGTATATCACGGTGGCACATGAACTGTTTCTTCTTATTGTCTCGGTCTTAGGCCTGTATATCACGGTGGCACATGAACTGTTTCTTCTTATTGTCTCGGTCTTAGGCCTGTATATCACGGTGGCAAGGCACATGAACTGTGTCTTCTTATTGTCTCGGTCTTAGGCCTGTATATCACGGTGGCACATGAACTGTTTCTTCTTATTGTCTCGGTCTTAGGCCTGTATATCACGGTGGCAAGGCACATGAACTGTTTCTTCTTATTGTCTCGGTCTTAGGCCTGTATATCACGGTGGCAAGGCACATGAACTGTTTCTTCTTATTGTCTCGGTCTTAGGCCTGTATATCACGGTGGCAAGGCACATGAACTGTTTCTTCTTATTGTCTCGGTCTTAGGCCTGTATATCACGGTGGCAAGGCACATGAACTGTTTCTTCTTATTGTCTCGGTCTTAGGCCTGTATATCACGGTGGCACATGAACTGTTTCTTCTTATTGTCTCGGTCTTAGGCCTGTATATCACGGTGGCACATGAACTAACAGGTTATAGAGCAAACAATGCAATTATCACAACACATTGGTTGTAATATGACTTTTTGTTCCTGGCTTGGCTTCCCCAGAGATTTTACCCACTCGCCTCTGCTGATAGGTTATGAGGTCTTCACCTTTCACCAGCACGCAGTGTGAAGTCAACGGAGGACTAAATGTAATATGAATCTAATACATTTACAAGGAGAAACACTTAGACACTTGTGTTTTTCAGAAAACTGTACAGATCTTTGGACAAACATACTAAATAGCGTAAAGGGCAGTTTCAAGACGTCGTCAACAGTTTTACATATAGCTCTTGTCAGTGACCTTCAACCATGGCCATGATCCAAAACCGGATGTCAGAAATACATGCAGCCTAAAGTAGTTTAGGATTACTTTATGACCCTCTGTCATAGAGATGGTATCAAACCTGCTGAACTGTTCTTGAAACTCCAGTTTGATCCCAATACAGTCGATGGCAGAGTTACAGGAAGCAAACTAAAGCAACAGATCATTTACAAGCCCAATATGGCCACGTTCATAAAAGGGTGTGTCAGAAATACAAAAATAAAACCCCGTAGGGGGGAGAGAATTGAGAACCACTGTAACGGGATTCTTCCTGGGAAGGAGAGGCGGACCAAAATGCAGCGTGGTTATAATTCATGGTTCTTTAATAATGAAACTATACATGAATAAACTACAAAACAAGAACCGTGAAAACCCAAAACAAGAACCGTGAAAACCCAAAACAGTCCCGTGTGGTACAAACACTGACACAGGAGACAACCACCTACAAAACCCAACACAAAACAGGCTACCTAAATATGGCTCCCAATCAGAGATAATGACTAACACCTGCCTCTGATTGAGAACCATATCAGGCCCAAACACAGAAACAGACAAACAAGACATCCAACATAGAATGCCCACTCAGATCACACCCTGACCAAACCAAACATAGAAACATACAAAGCAAACTATGGTCAGGGTGTGACAACCACTGACTTTAGTCAACCGTTCTCTATTGATACAAGGCCATACGTCTTTCACAAGACACCGTCAATGGCTATAATCATATATAAAAATGTAATGGCATGACACAACAGATTAGATGAACTGGAATGACACTCTCACTCACTGCTGCACAAAAACAACTGCGAACAAACCCCAACCCAGATTTTTCGAAAGAGCCAACTCCTCTCTTTTCCATAAAATATATGTCTGAATTTTCTAAACTAGTTTTCACGGGGAAGGCAGATAAAGACTTCAGATAAAGCGATCAGTTTAGTATGTGAAAACCCAGAATCCTCCTCATTACTCCACATGTTAACCTATGTCACTTTAGTATGTGAAAACCCAGAATCCTCCTCATTACTCCACATGTTAACCTATGTCAGTTTAGTATGTGAAAACCCAGAATCCTCCTCATTACTCCACATGTTAACCTACAGTGCCTTGCGAAAGTATTCGGCCCCCTTGAACTTTGCGACCTTTTGCCACATTTCAGTTTCAAACATAAAGATATAAAACTGTATTTTTTTGTGGAGTATCAACAACAAGTGGGACACAATCATGAAGTGGAACGACATTTATTGGATATTTCAAACTTTTTTTAACAAATCAAAAACTGAAAAATTGGGCGTGCAAAATTATTCAGCCCCTTTACTTTCAGTGCAGCAAACTCTCTCCAGAAGTTCAGTGAGGATCTCTGAATGATCCAATGTTGACCTAAATGACTAATGATGATAAATACAATCCACCTGTGTGTAATCATGTCTCTGTATAAATGCACCTGCACTGTGATAGTCTCAGAGGTCCGTTAAAAGCGCAGAGAGCATCATGAAGAACAAGGAACACACCAGGCAGGTCCGAGATACTGTTGTGAAGAAGTTTAAAGCCGGATTTGGATACAAAAAGATTTCCCAAGCCTTAAACATCCCAAGGAGCACTGTGCAAGCTAAAATATTGAAATGGAAGGAGTATCAGACCACTGCAAATCTATCAAGACCTGGCCGTCCCTCTAAACTTTCAGCTCATACAAGGAGAAGACTGATCAGAGATGCAGCCAAGAGGCCCATGATCACTCTGGATGAACTGCAGAGATCTACAGCTGAGGTGGGAGACTCTGTCCATAGGACAACAATCAGTCGTATATTGCACAAATCTGGCCTTTATGGAAGAGTGGCAAGAAGAAAGCCATTTCTTAAAGATATCCATAAAAAGTGTCGTTTAAAGTTTGCCACAAGCCACCTGGGAGACACACCAAACATGTAGAAGAAGGTGCTCTGGTCAGATGAAACCAAAATTGAACTTTTTGGCAACAATGCAAAACGTTATGTTTGGCGTAAAAGCAACACAGCTCATCACAATGAACACACCATCCCCACTGTCAAACATGGTGGTGGCAGCATCATGGTTTGGGCCTGCTTTTCTTCAGCAGGGACAGGGAAGATGGTTAAAATTGATGGGAAGATGGATGGAGCCAAATACAGGACCATTCTGGAAGAAAACCTGATGGAGTCTGCAAAAGACCTGAGACTGGGACGGAGATTTGTCTTCCAACAAGACAATGATCCAAAACATAAAGCAAAATCTACAATGGAATGGTTCAAAAATAAACATATCCAGGTGTTAGAATGGCCAAGTCAAAGTCCAGACCTGAATCCAATCGAGAATCTGTGGAAAGAACTGAAAACTGCTGTTCACAAATGCTCTCCATCCAACCTCACTGAGCTTGAGCTGTTTTGCAAGGAGGAATGGGAAAAAATTTCAGTCTCTCGATGTGCAAAACTGATAGAGACATACCCCAAGCGACTTACAGCTGTAATCACAGCAAAAGGTGGCGCTACAAAGTATTAACTTAAGGGGGCTGAATAATTTTGCATGCCCAATTTTTCAGTTTTTGATTTGTTAAAAAAGTTTGAAATATCCAATAAATGTCGTTCCACCTCATGATTGTGTCCCACTTGTTGTTGATTCTTCACAAAAAATAAAATTTTATATCTTTACGTTTGAAGCCTGAAATGTGGCAAAAGGTATAAAAGGCAAAGTTCAAGGGGGCCGAATACTTTCGCAAGGCACTGTATGTCAGTTTAGTATGTGAAAACCCAGAATCCTCCTCATTACTCCACATGTTAACCTATGTCAGTTTAGTATGTGAAAACCCAGAATCCTCCTCATTACTCCACATGTTAACCTATGTCAGTTTAGTATGTGAAAACCCAGAATCCTCCTCATTACTCCACATGTTAACCTATGTCAGTTTAGTATGTGAAAACCCAGAATCCTCCTCATTACTCCACATGTTAACCTATGTCAGTTTAGTATGTGAAAACCCAGAATCCTCCTCATTACTCCACATGTTAACCTATGTCAGTTTAGTATGTGAAAACCCAGAATCCTCCTCATTACTCCACATGTTAACCTATGTCAGTTTAGTATGTGAAAACCCAGAATCCTCCTCATTACTCCACATGTTAACCTATGTCAGTTTAGTATGTGAAAACCCAGAATCCTCCTCATTACTCCACATGTTAACCTATGTCACTTTAGTTTTGAGCCAACGTTTCCGTCGGCCAAAACGGGGCACCTGGCTCATGCACGAGAGGTAGCCTGGTTCCAAAACGAATGCAATCAACCCTAACCCGCATCACCCGGGGCATGCCCTGGACAGTAATAGAACTCTCTCACTGGTCTTTTAATCAATCACAACAGACAGTTTCACATCAGATCCTTTTCAGAGATGTTCTGATTGGTCAAAAATGTTGGGGGAAAAAATCTGAATTTGTCCGCCTGTCTATACGCAGCCTAACATACTGAACCTGATTTCAAGTAATTAAGGGCTAAATGGGAGATTATGATAATTTGATTTAGCTGACGCTGCTGTGTTAGTGCTGGGGTGGAATAAAAGCCTGCACACCATGTGGAAGGGCTGTCCAGAACAGGAGTTGAAGCCCCCTGATATACAGTTCTTAACTGACAGATGTCATTAAGCAGTTGAGGAAACTGTCATTATAAAACTGTTATTGTACATTTTTGTCATATTTTATCAGGGCCTTGGGAGGATCAGATAGTAACTCCTGATCCAATATATTTTAAGCTGTAAACGATCAGTCTGTGCTCGCAAAGTAGTTTTATCACCACAGACAGGAGTTTGGCTGAGACGCCCCAGAGCTTTGGCTCACGTCAGCATTTCTTTTACATCGTTCAATCCATTCAAATGTCACAGCCAGTAAAAATCTAAATCTGGATGTGAAATGTCACATGCTGTGGAGAGGCGGGGTCATGCTGTGGCATGTATCCACATGACAACCAAGCTTGGCTAATTCCGATTTTATTTTCCAGATCACATATCTCGCTGTAAATCTATTACGGTTTCTTCTGATGGCCTTAGATGACTGGGGCACTGAGACTGGGGCACTGAGACTGGGGCACAGAGACTGGGGCACTGAGACTGGGGCACAGAGACTGGGGCACTGAGACTGGGGCACAGAGACTGGGGCACAGAGACTGGGGCACTGAGACTGGGGCACTGAGACTGGGGCACTGAGACTGGGGCACAGAGACTGGGGCACTGAGACTGGGGGACTGAGACTGGGGCACAGAGACTGGGACACTGAGACTGGGGCACTGAGACTGGGGCACAGAGACTGGGGCACAGAGACTGGGGCACAGAGACTTGATCACTGAGACTGGGGCACAGAGACTTGATCACAGAGACTGGGGCACAGAGACTGGGGCACAGAGAACGGGGCACTGAGACTGGGGCACTGAGACTGGGGCACTGAGACTGGAGCACAGAGACTGGGGCACAGAGACTGGGGCACAGAGACTGGGGCACTGAGACTGGGGCACTGAGACTGGGGCACAGAGACTGGGGCACAGAGACTGATGCACAGAGACTGGGGCACTGAGACTGGGGCACTGAGACTGGGGCACTGAGACTGGGGCACAGAGACTGGGGCACAGAGACTGGGGCACAGAGACTGGGGCACTGAGACTGGGGCACAGAGAACGGGGCACAGAGACTGGGGCACTGAGACTGGGGCACAGAGAACGGGACACAGAGACTGGGGCACAGAGACTGGGGCACTGAGACTGTGGCACTGAGACTGGGGCACAGAGACTGGGGCACTGAGACTGGGGCACTGAGACTGGGGCACTGAGACTGGGGAACTGAGACTGGGACACTGAGACAGGGGCACTGAGACTGGGGCCAAGTGAGTCTCATGAAATAGTCAGAGAAGACAGGTAAGGACACTCCCTCTTAAAACACCCAACATGGCATGCCAATAAAATACATGTTAGAACATTCAAACTCATTTTCATTGGGAAGGAAGACATTTTTTTTAAAATCAAAAGCAATCACTTTTGCATTGTGAAACCGCAGAATTCTACTCATTAATCAACCTATGTCACTTTTATTTGGAGCCAATTTCACCATCATCCATAACGGTTCAAACACGGGAGTAGACACTGACATGCTTCCCCCGGGGCCCGGGACAGTAATAGAACTCCCTCACTGGTCTTTTGACCAATCACATCTTTTCACATCAGATCAGTTTTTTATCTCCACAGACAGGACTTTGAATGAGACACTTTTCAAGCATCAACATCTATAAGTGACTTTATTGAGCTTCACGATACATTTTTGATACTTTCGAATGATTTGGACATGATGCCCGAAAAATTGCTAAAATCGGTCCCATGACTTGAATGGAAATTGCTAAAACTCTAGCATTTGGAAACAGTGGCAGGGAAACTAAACCCAAGCATGGATTGCTGTAACACCTTGTCCATATAATTCTTACAGGGTTAGAAAACCAATGTGTAATTTTGTTATTTGGATGAACTATCCCTAAACATCAATCCAGGCGTTCTGAGATCTGGCATTCATCTGCAATGTAGTCAACTTGGACGGTGGACATTTGCTTAAGAACCACAGGTCTCAGTGCCCCAGTCTAAGTGTCCCACTAAACTGCAACTAATGTTAGCTGACAGAGTGGTTAACTGTTCACTGCTCCAAAACCTGCCTTCTGTCACCATGTATCTGGTCTGTTTTGACTGACTGTGTAGGCCTTTATTCCAACCTAAAGGCCAAGCAGTCTGTGGATTCTATTTATAGACGTCTCATAAAAGTGTGAAGCATCTGCTATGTGTGAAGCCTACGCTATGCTGACGAAGCTATCTAGGGGGTCACGGTGGCATGAGTTTGGGGGGTGAATGTAGCAGATGAGGATCTCTCAGCCTGATGTGTCCCGACTGAATAGCTAGGTTTTGGGCGGCGCGACAGGGTAATATGTTTCAGGAGGGCACTCGTTGCCAAGCAGCCTGACATCCTTTACACGTGGTTTAAAGTGAACGTTGCACAAACAATAAAAAGCTTCTGTGTCTGAAACATGTCTTGCCTACTGCTTAGAAGTGCAGTCACCTCCAAAATGATTGGCACCCTTGATAAAAATGAGCAAAATTATTGTATAAAATAAATCATTAAAATACTGAGCTATGTTGTACGCAAAAAAAAAAAATGTTCATATTTTATACTAATTCACTTGCTCAGAGATAGATATTTTTTGAACAAGTCATATTTTCTTCGGAGTGGCTGCAGATCAGACTATTCCCTGACCTTTTTATTTCTTCTGCTGACCAGCTAAAAGTCTCGGAAGCTTCTGCGCGTCTGCGGGATTCTCTACGTAGATTTTTTTTTACGTAGCTGCTGCTCACTCTGCTACCGCTTCCGCATCCTTCCTCCCAGCAGCAATGATCGGACACCTTTGTCTATTTTAGCGTAGTCTACAAACTTCTTTGTCTGTTGTAACAGTAGGCTATTGCTAACATAATTATGACACAAATAACAGGCAGTCTATTTAGGCAAGCTATTTATAGTTAGCATATCAAACACAAGCGAGACACAGACAGGCATTCTAAACAGCAATTACATTTTATTTTTTCATTCTTTGCACACAATGGCTAAGCAGGAGGCAGACAGGCCGTTCAAAGTAGGTAGTGTTCTTTTTTTCAGCATGATATGACAAATAGCAGTAGGCACTGGGCCTGTTGCAGAACGAACTCGCCCACTATCAAACTCTGGTTAGCGGCTACACGCTTCAGCTGCCCAGAGTTGGAACAGCTACTCTGGCGAATTTCAATCATGCACAGTCTATCAAATCATGTGGTACTCAGCAACTCAGGCAACGATATAAATATTACACCATCATTACAAATGTAAACGTGTGGTTAGAAGGCAGATTGTTTTGACCCAATGCTATGTGTAGACTGAGCCCTGCTTCTGCTACTGCAATATCCTCACTGAAAACGGACAGAGAAGGTTGTAGCCTACATCCTCAATTAGCCAAGAAAATAGATTTATTTTTTGGAATGTTCATTCAAATAGCCACAGGGTTGTTCTTTCTGCTGTTCAGAAATATGAGGCAGAGACATCGGCTACATCATCGTGTCGATCATATCGGTTGAGACATCGGCTACGTCATCGTGTCGATCATATCAGTTGAGGGTTGATACATCGGCTACATCATTGTGTCGATCATATCGGTTCACAGTTCAGAAGAGGGGATTAAAGAGAGAAATGTGCAGGGAGGGGGAGGCTGAGCAGCAGAAATGTAAGAAACGTTTCAGGACAATTTGTGTTATAGTCTTGGTAAGTGTTGGGTGTTTTAAGAGGGAGTGTCCTTACCTGTCTTCCCTGACTATTTCATGAGACTCACTTGGCCCCAGTCTCAGTGTCCCAGTCTCAGTGCCCCAGTCTCAGTGCCCCAGTCTCTGTGCCCCAGTCTCTGTGTCCCAGTCTCTGTGTCCCAGTCTCAGTGCCCCAGGCTCAGTGCTCCAGTCTCTGTACCCCAGTCTCAGTGCCCCAGTCTCAGTGCCCCAGTCTCAGTTCCCCAGTCTCTGTGTCCCAGTCTCTGTGCCCCAGTCTCTGTACCCCAGTCTCATTCCCCAGTCTCTGTGCCCCAGTCTCAGTGCTCCAGTCTCTGTACCCCAGTCTCTGTACCCCAGTCTCATCTAAGGCCATCAGCTCCTTCAAGAGTATCAAGTGTCTTTTTTGATTCAGTAAGTTGTTGCTAGGGCAATTAAATTCAAGTTCCGACCCTCTACCTAGTAGCCTACTTAATAATTGTTGTTTGAGCTGTCTATTGGTCAGTACTTGTGACTGTTGCTGTGGACATAGATTCATTTTCAGGCCTGTTTATGTAATTGTCGTGCTACTTCGTAGGCCTGTTGTCTTCTAGGGGGGGTATTTTTCTTCACCTCTGCTAGGCAATCAGCAATTAGACTGGGTACTTAGTGTCTCCCTTGTTTTTTCAGCAGCAGCTGTAAGAGGCGGTGTTGTCTCCGAAACTAAGACTGTCTCCGAAACAAAAATGTTCTGAGTTATTCAGAGGAAGGAAAGAGAGGAAGGCTCTCTCACTTGAGTATCTTCATTATTTTTAGGTTATATAATTTTGGCTATTTTGTAGCTTTGTCATCTATGTGTGTGTTTTCTATCTCTGTTCGTTCCTCTACTTGTAGGTTCTACAGACGTCCATGGCGCCCCACTGCCCATGGCTGCCAACCCTTCTAATTTAGTGGACTTCAGCGCATGTGGAATTCCTGGATCTGCGGTCATCTGCGGTCATTTCAGCCTATGCTGCCCTTTTTGGTACATGACAGATACATGGATAACTTAAATGGAGATGATCTTTTCCCCCTCTCTCCTGTCCATCTCCTCATTTGAATTCCATGCTGTCACTGTAACTCAGCCCCTACCCACTCAATGCAGAGAGAAACAACAGGTGTGGACTAGCCGTGAAATGCTTACTTATGGGCCCTACCCAGCAATGCAGAGAGAAACAACAGGTGTGGACTAGCATTTTAGAGTGGCCTTTTATTGTCCCCAGCACAAAGTGCACCTGTGTAATGATCATGTTGTTTAATCAGCTTCTTGATATACCACACCTGTCTGGTGGATGGATTATCTTGGCAAACGAGAAATTCTCACTAACAGGGATGTAAACACATTTGTGCACAAAATGTGAGAGAAATGCGTTTTTGTGCATATGGGAAATTTATGGGATCTTTTATTTCACCTCATGAAACATGGGATCTATATATTTTTGTTCAGTATAATAGTCAAGTCATTGTGTAAAAACAGTTGAACTGTTTCTAAACAGGTGAGCTGGTTAAATGTTCTGGTGTTTTGTGGTGGAAAACTGAGTGGGTTGAGCTTAATACGTCAACCATGTTACCCATAGACATACAGGATAGAAATGTGTAGCTTGCACTCAATTGTCACTCCCTGTTGCACACAACAAGCTTCACAAGGGGATTTATGGCTGATTTAAGATAAAATCGTCAACCCTGCTACAGTCAACTCTGTTACAGTCAACCCTGCTACAGTCAACTCTGTTACAGTCAACTCTGTTACAGTCAACTCTGTTACAATCAACTCTGGTACAGTCAACCCTGTTACAGTCAACTCTGGTACAGTCAACTCTGTTACAATCAACTCTGGGACAGTCAACTCTGTTACAGTCAACTCTGGTGCAGTCAACTCGTTTACAGTCAACTCTGGTACAGTCAACTCTGTTACAGTCAACTCTGGTACAGTCAACCCTGTTACAGTCAACTCTGGTACAGTCAACCCTGCTACAGTCAACTCTGTTAGTCAACTCTGTTACAGTCAACCCTGGTACAGTCAACCCTGTGCACAGTCAACTCTGGTACAGTCAACCCTGTTACAGTCAACTCTGGTACAGTCAACCCTGTTACAGTCAACTCTGTTACAGTCAACCCTGTTACAGTCAACTCTGGTACAGTCAACTCTGTTACAGTCAACTCTGGTACAGTCAACCCTGTTACAGTCAACTCTGGTACAGTCAACTCTGTTACAGTCAACCCTGTTACAGTCAACTCTGTTAGTCAACTCTGTTACAGTCAACCCTGTTACAGTCAACTCTGTTAGTCAACTCTGTTACAGTCAACCCTGTTACAGTCAACTCTGTTACAGTCAACCCTGTTACAGTCAACTCTGTTAGTCAACTCTGTTAGTCAACTCTGTTAGTCAACTCTGTTACAGTCAACTCTGGTACAGTCAACTCTGTTACTTTATTTGGCACATAGTAGGCACATACTATAGTATATTTTTTTTATTTAACCTCTTGAGATTGGAAAACGTGTTTTTTATGAAGTTGAACATGTGCTTTCTATGACAGAATGTTAAAGCCCACATGCCTTCTTTTTTATTTTCAAATCATCATTGTGTTTATTTAACGAAAATAACTCCCAATACATTTTTTTTTTTACTATTTATTTCCCTGACCCTCCTTTTGCCATTGAAATGCTCAGGGCCCAGTTTCCAGATAGCGATGGAATTTAGTCTTAGGAGTGTTTTAATGATGCAACTTTCCTACAACCGTCGAAGTTGTAAAAATGTGTTTCACAAAACACCACGCAGAGAGAACGGTCGCTAGGTGCGTCCTTTGAGCATGTGTAGATACTGATATAAGATCGGAAGAAAGGGAGCACTGCTCTCAGATCAGTTTTCTCCATTCAAATCTTACCTTAATGTTACAATTATTTCACAATACCGACGACGGATCGGCTACTAGAGAGGTATTTCCACCTATGGCTGCAAATGTTGATGTGGCTTATTGTAATGCTTACCCAATAAAACGGCACTAAATCACCGATTTGGCACATCATTGCGCACATGTTAGGCTACCCATCATTAAATAAATTGAGACAAATTACAGACAGTAGTCTACAAGTAGAAAAATAGAACTCAATTAATTGAACATGAAACGTATATCAATATGATTGAAATAGGCCTATTCCCGCACACTATTTACATTGAATGTAGTCATCTCGTTTTTCATTTGAAGCTTCGTTTTATATGTTGCTTGTTTGTATCAATTGAAAAGACATTGCCAACTTTGTATTCGTAGTCAACTTTGTTGTGTAGTTATCAGCGGTCACAGAGAAACTGATAAACGATAATTCTATGTTTTCCCAATCTGGGGGTGGGAGAGGGGTCTGGGAGTGGAAGGGGGTCTGGGGGTGGAAAGGGGTCTGAGAGAGGGGTATGAGGGTGGAAGGGGGTCTGGTGGAGGGGGTTGCGGGTGGAAAGGGGTCTGAGAGAGGGGTATGAGGGTGGAAGGGGGTCTGGGAGAGGGGGCTGGGGTGGGAAAGGGGTGTGAGAGAGGAGTCTGGGTGTGGAAGGGGGTCTGGGGGTGGAGAGAACACAGGGTCTGGGTGGGGCGATGGGTAAGGCTGAATACACAGTACGCTATTTAAACCTATCAAAAACATATGCCTGACAAACCTGACTAACTTGAAAGGGTGGTTTAACAAACACAAGTTTAAAAATCCTTTTCAATGGAGATTTGTCCATTGGTTACCACAGGAGGACCCCCAGGAGACTGGTCACACTGGGTACCAGGTCAGCCCACAGCTCCCCCACCTGGAAAGAGAAAGAATTAAAACAACAGTCAGTCAATAACACAGTCATTACAGTCATAATCTATTCTATTCATGCGTGTGTGTAGATAGTAAAGATAATATATAGAATTTAATGGCAGGTTGTTGTTATAGGTGATATGTGTGTGTTTGTCCTGAACTTTGTTGCTGTTTTTAATATTGTTTTTAAGAAATGTGAGAACTCAGAGAGGTATACTACTTAGCAGGATTAATGATTTAACATTTTTTAGAAAGATAAGTGTGAAATTGGGATGGTGTAATTAAATCAACAACCAAAAACACATATTGAAGTTTATATTTCTTAATTAACTTGAAAATCAATAGGTCTTTTTGGTTGTCAAAGTTAACTGGCTAACTCATTGATTCTGCTGTGTAGTAGACCCCTCAGAGGTCTCACATTATATACCAATATATTAAAACAGCTCTCATATAGACCCCTCTGGTGAGTGAGGTTTCTAATGTATTTACTTCTTTGTCCAGAGTCCTCCTCTTCTTCCTTGACAAGTCTCTCTTCTTCCTCTTCTCTCATTCCTCTCTCCTCCACCTCCTCTGTGACGGCTCTCTCCTCCACCTCCCCAGTGACTGCTCTCTCCTCCATCTCCCCTGTGGCTCCTCTCTCCTCCATCTCCTCTTTCACTCCTCTCTCCTCCACCTCCCCAGTGACTGCTCTCTCCTCCATCTCCCCTGTGACTGCTCTCTCCTCCATCTCCCAGTGACTGCTCCATCTCCTCTTTCACTCCTCTCTCCTCCATCTCCTCTTTCACTCCTCTCTCCTCCACCTCCCCAGTGACTGCTCTCTCCTCCATCTCCCCTGTGACTGCTCTCTCCTCCATCTCCCCAGTGACTGCTCTCTCCTCCATCTTCTCTGTGACTGCTCTCTCCTCCACCTCCCCTGTGACTGCTCTCTCCTCCATCTCCCCAGTGACTGCTCTCTCCTCCATCTCCCCAGTGACTGCTCTCTCCTCCATCTCCCCAGTGACTGCTCTCTCCTCCATCTCCCCAGTGACTCCTCTCTCCTCCAACTCCTCTGTGACTGCTCTCTCCTCCATCTCCCCTGTGACTGCTCTCTCCTCCATCTCCCGAGTGACTGCTCTCTCCTCCATCTTCTCTGTGACTGCTCTCTCCTCCACCTCCCCTGTGACTGCTCTCTCCTCCATCTCCTCTGTGACTGCTCTCTCACCCAACTCCTCTGTGACTGCTCTCTCATCCAACTCCCCTGTGACTGCTCTCTCCTCCATCTCCTCTGTGACTGCTCTCTCCTCCATCTCCTCTGTGACTGCTCTCTCCTCTCCTCCTTTTTTTTTACAGTCCCACAGAAAACATGACAATGTAGGCCTTCCGAGTTGAGCATCAGTCTAAGGAAATATTTAACTAAATCATTACAGCCATGTCAAATTAGGCTTTCAATAGCAGCTTATAAACCGGTTAAATGTCATGTGTATTTATCTACAGTATCCACAGCTTAGGCAGCTGAACTGGCTTCAGTAAAACTGTTATAAACTGAATAGGGAATAGTTACAATAAAGTAACAGGTTCCTTTACATTACGTTTCAATGAATCCCACCGCCGACCCACTCATTAGGCAGGATTAGGCGTCATGCCGATGTTGGCAGATTGACGAGGGCGGCATTTTCGAAACTGACCAAAGACGTACCTCCAACAACACATAAAACATAATTCTGCCCCAAAACCATGACAATTGATTTCAACCAGGTGCCATATGGGAATTTTAGGTCTGATGTCACCCTTTGATAATCAGTGCCAACTTTGTCAAAGGCAGAGGCACAAAATATTGTGCTTGTCCATTCCCCGCGTGCCTCTCCAGGGTTCTTTTGGAGAGAAGCCAACTTTCCATTAAAATAAATTACCGAACATAAATCATGTAGCAGATATAAGACGTGGTAGAGAAAGTATGTGGCCTTTTCTGTCGCCTACTGCCTGGAAACAAATTGCATGACAATGTAATGAGAGGGACACTTTTTACATCATGTAGGTTTCTCCGATCAAATAGCCCAACCTAAATGGCGCTCAATCAGATACAAAATGAGCTGCCATGTTAACAAAACAACATATCCTACAAACAGGACAGGTCTAAATAAAATGGACAATATGGAATGGACTATCACAACTGTTGTACAGGAGTTTCACCCCATTGTCATGATCAGTGATCATAGCGAAAAATATACAGTGCCTTGCGAAAGTATTCGGCCCCCTTGAACTTTGCGACCTTTTGCCACATTTCAGGCTTCAAACATAAAGATATAAAACTGTATTTTTTTGTGAAGAATCAACAACAAGTGGGACACAATCATGAAGTGGAACGACATTTATTGGATATTTCAAACCTTTTTAACAAATCAAAAACTGAAAAATTGGGCGTGCAAAATTATTCAGCCCCTTTACTTTCAGTGCAGCAAACTCTCTCCAGAAGTTCAGTGAGGATCTCTGAATGATCCAATGTTGACCTAAATGACTAATGATGATAAATACAATCCACCTGTGTGTAATCAAGTCTCCGTATAAATGCACCTGCACTATGATAGTCTCAGAGGTCCGTTAAAAGCGCAGAGAGCATCATGAAGAACAAGGAACACACCAGGCAGGTCCGAGATACAGTTGTGAAGAAGTTTAAAGCCGGATTTGGATACAAAAAGATTTCCCAAGCTTTAAACATCCCAAGGAGCACTGTGCAAGCGATAATATTGAAATGGAAGGAGTATCAGACCACTGCAAATCTACCAAGACCTGACCGTCCCTCTGAACTTTCAGCTCATACAAGGAGAAGACTGATCAGAGATGCAGCCAAGAGGCCCATGATCACTCTGGATGAACTGCAGAGATCTACAGCTGAGGTGGGAGACTATGTCCATAGGACAACAATCAGTCGTATATTGCACAAATCTGGCCTTTAGGAAGAGTGGCAAGAAGAAAGCCATTTCTTAAAGATATCCATAAAAAGTGTTGTTTAAAGTTTGCCACAAGCCACCTGGGAGACACACCAAACATGTGGAAGAAGGTGCTCTGGTCAGATGAAACCAAAATTGAACTTTTTGGCAACAATGCAAAACGTTATGTTTGGCGTAAAAGCAACACGCGCCATCACCCTGAACACACCATCCCCACTGTCAAACATGGTGGTGGCAGCATCATGGTTTGGGCCTGCTTTTCTTCAGCAGGGACAGGGAAGATGGTTAAAATTGATGGGAAGATGGATGGAGCCAAATACAGGACCATTCTGGAAGAAAACCTGATGGAGTCTGCAAAAGACCTGAGACTGGGACAGAGATTTGTCTTCCAACAAGACAATGATCCAAAACATAAAGCAAAATCTACAATGGAATGGTTCAAAAATAAACATATCCAGGTGTTAGAATGGCCAAGTCAAAGTCCAGACCTGAATCCAATCGAGAATCTGTGGAAAGAACTGAATTGCCAATGCAATGGCCTGTTTTACAAGCGCCTGGCCTACCACATGGATGGGCATTCATAAAATTCCATTTTCAAATTTCTATTTAATTTTGGGCAACACCGTAGGCTACATCTCACCTTACTGAATACATCATGTTTGTTTGGGGTGCAGTGTCCACCCAGCACATCAGCACAAGAAGGCCAATATGGGGGAGCTACTGGATACTGGCTGGCCATCTGGAAGGATCCCATCAAAGCCTTTTCATTTCTTGGACTGTGCTCTCATCTTCACTGCAGCCAAGGTTTATTGTTTGGTATATCTGCCAACACCGTCTAATTCTGGCACCTATGCCACTGTTATTCGACAAGATATTTACTTAACATGTTTGTGGGTGGAGAGAACATTCTCACCATGCAGACTAAACGTTTATGACATGAAGTTATTTTAATGTGCAAAGATCTTGCATGATCTATGACCTATGTTTTTGTATTTGAGGGACATGTTCAGCTCCAAACTTGCTCTGGGCAGAAGTTACCCTCTGGGATAAAACTGACCTTAGATCAGTGTCAGAGGAATATGTACAGCTGTCATACCCAACTAGACAACTGTTCATTTGGCCACAAAGATCTCAACTGACTTTACAGCCATGGTCTACTCACAATGCAGTGAGCGCTGTATCGAGATCTGGGCTGGGGTCATTCCGGGTCAATGCAGGAAGCGAACTAAAAGTATTTGTCATTTCAAAGTATTGTGAAAGATTTTAATTTCAGTTTTACTTCCTGAATTAACTGAATTGTATTTCTAACAAACTGAACCTGATTTCAAGAAATTAAGCATTACATTAAAGAATCATTTTTCTTAGGATTATGATTTTAAAAACAAAATGTAGTAGGACATTTTCTATATAACTGACTGGTTTAGGATTTTCTGCTGCCAACATGACGAATCGGCAAGAATAATTCATTGAGGAGATGGAGAGGAGGAATACAGGTTTATGGTATTTATTAAACACATCTGAACACCAACCCAGAGCACATGGGGGAGGGTTTGGAATGGATGTTGATTAAGGTTTGGGGTTTAGGAGTTGGAGGTTGAAAGGCCTGTAGGAAGGTTAGGTTGTGGAAGGATGTGGTGGTCTGGAAGAGAAACAAGAGGGAAACATCAACATAAAAGGTGGTTCAAGGTGACTAGATAAAGGGAATGGGCTTACAACTGCAGCAACATACAGCCACAAACTTAGGAGACCACCAGGATAAACATAACAAAGACATATCATTTAGCATAAACTGATAAACGGATGAATATATGGGTTAACATACATACATACGTACGTACGTACGCACGCATGCACACGCACACACACACACACACACACACACATATACATACATACATATATTTGTGTCATTAAAACATCTGTGACAGCATGCACCAATTCGACACTCTCATTGACCTCCATACAAAAATTCCTCACATCGTGGGCTTATCTTTGTGGACAGATTTGAGAGGAGGAAAACCTCTCACTTTGCCTCTTCCTCTCTGATTTAGCTGAACCTGCTGTGGTGCTGGTGTGGAACAAGAGCCTGCACACCATGAGGATGGGCTGTCCAGAACAGGAGTTACAGGCCCCTCATATACTGTTATTAACTGACATATGTCATTAAGAAGTTGAGTGAACTGTCATTATAAAACTGTTATTGTACATATTTGAAGTATTTTAGTAGGGCCTTGGGAGGATCGCATAGTAAGTCTTGATCCAATACATTTTAAGGGTGCTTTAAACGATCGCAAAGTGGTTTTACCACCACAGACAGGAGTTTGCCTGAGACACCCTAGCGCTTTGGCTCACGTCAGCATTTTCTTTACATGATTCAATCCATTCAAATGTCACAGCCAGTAAAAATCTAAATCTGGATATGAAATGTCACATGCTTTGGCATGGATCCACAAAACCAACAAGCTTGGCTCGGTTCATTCAGATCTTATTTTTCAAGTCACATGTCTCTCTGTAAATCTATTACGGTGTCAGCAATGTGAGGACCTCATGGTAGACTAATAAGGTCAAAATAATGTGCTGGCCTGTATCGGATCTCTCTGTGGTCCACAGTAAAGGTATGAGGTCCTCACCTTTCAGCATGCAGTGTGAAGTCAATGGAGGGATGCATGTAATATGAACCTAATACATTTACAAGGAGAAACAGTTGGATCAAATGGGGAGTTGTTGTGTTTTACAGCAAGATTTACAGATCTTTAGACAAACAAATAGTCCATATTATTACCCCGTCAGTGACCTTCTCCTAACATGGCCGTGATCCAAAACTGGATGTTAGAAATACATGCAGCCTGAAGTCGTTTAGGATTACTGTATGACCCTCCATCATAGAGATGGTATCAAACCTGCTGAGCTGTTCTTGAAACTCCAATTTGATCCCATACAGTCCATAGCAGAGCCACAAGTGTACCAAAGCAACAGATCATTTACAATCCCAACATGGCCATGTTCAGAAACGGGTGTATCAGAAATACATCCAGCTTCCACAGCAATATATCTGAGATACTTATTTTCCACCATAATTTGCAAATAAATTCATTAAAAATCCTACAATGTGATTTTCTGGAATTCTTTTCCTCGTTTTGTCTGTCATAGTTGAAGTGTACCTATGATGAACATTACAGGCCTCTCTCATCTTTTTAAGTGGGAGAACTTGCACAATTGGTGGCAGACTAAATACTTTTTTGCCCCATTGTATGTCAACAATCCTTCCTCCAAAGGACCCATCTGTGGATTAAATGTCATGAAAATCCATTTTTGTTCAAGTTTCATGATGAATAGCTTTCTAATAGCTACAATAATGTGGCATAGCTAACCTTCCTTTCTCAAGTAGTTAATGTTTCCTCTTTCAGAACCTGTTCATAATACACTTCCCTGCCGGTGACAAGCATACCCATAACATGATGCTGCCACCACAATAGTCTTCTGAAAACCCTGGGATAGGGTACAACTTTTCAGCCAGACAATTACACAAATGTTTTTGCCAAAGACACGCCAAAATGGATTTCCAAGAAGTGTTAAGTGTTCTGGAATCATCTAGTCTCAGTCCTGATTTAAATTTGCCTAAAAAACAGAGACTAGGTTTGAATACTGCAATACTGGAGACTTATGCAATTACTATATATTTTTCTCTTAATTTGGAAAATTGAATAACCTTCTTTCACTTTGATAGAATTTGAGTAAATCTGTAGGAAAAATGGTCTAATTTAATAATTTTTCAGATTTAATTTTAAAAGCAACAAATTGTGAAAAAAGTTAAATGGGCAATTCAGGGCACAGCGAGCATTGCAGAGCAGCTAGCATGCTAAAAGCTAGGCTAGGTTGAAGATAGCATTGTAGCTAGCAACAAAACAAACAAAAAGTTTGAAAAATGTCAACGCATGCAGTGTCCGTCTCGCAACGGTACCTTGAACCACAAGGGGGCATTGCTTTTTCGCTCCGTTGTGGACATCTCCATTAAAATGCATGACATCTGGGGCAACGTGATGGAGTGTTTATGGGTGATGTGAACGAGGCTTAAGTTCCATCGCTAATCGGGAAACCGGGCCCAGACTGATTCCCACTGGAATCCGCAAGCTTGCGACACTTCCGGACGGTTGTACGACAGTAAGCAACCTTTACAGTGGCAGGCAAGAAAAGGCCCCTTGAGTAGCCTCTTCTAGGCATGTATTCCCCTTTACTGGAGAATAGGGATACTACATGTTGTTTGGATATTTGCTATACACGGTTGTTTGGATATTTGCTATACACGGTTGTTTGGATATTTGCTATACACGGTTGTTTGGATATTTGCTATACACGGTTGTTTGGATATTTGCTATACACGGTTGTTTGGATATTTGCTATACACGGTTGTTTGGATATTTGCTATACACGGTTGTTTGGATATTTGCTATACACAGTTGTTTGGATATTTGCGATACACACCTACGGATTTATTTGGACAGTGAAGCTAAAACGTTTAATTTGGCTCTATACTGCAGTATATTGTTTCATATGAGGCGACAGTACAGAATGTCACCTTTTATTTGAGGGTATTTTCATGCATATGTTTTACCGTTTAGGAATTGTCGTGGAAAATACCACCAGGGACACCGGAAGTCAATCTTAAATGAATCATTCTTTATTATCAGCAAGCTGGAGAGGTTCCAACAAACTTAATGCACCATAGTAGACATGACGATCAGGAGCTCCCCCGGGGCAGTCCTGTTAGTTCTCTTATATACTGCTATATTTGCATGATTTAACTTATTCATTATTCATCATTAATTCATCATTAACATTTGGTTCATGCATGTGACCGACCATTACATTACGAGGCCTCTTCGCTCCAAGCTGAGAACCTTGAAACTGAGACATCTCTTTCGGTTTTCAAAACAATGTTACGGGCGTGCTGCCAAATTGCTTCTACTGATAGTGAAGATTCCTCCCAGGCATGATCAATCAGTCACTTGCATGAACCCAGTCTAATTGGTTATTAGAAAACCACAAACATAAATTGTTCCTTCACAAAATGAAAGCACTTTATGTATCTAGTCCTCCCATTTGAAGGTGTCATAAGTATTGGGACAAAATCACTTACACTATATGTGTATTAAAGTAGTGAAAAGTTGAGTACTAGTTGGATGCATTTGAAGTTTGTTTTAGTTGTGTTTCAGATTATGTTGTACCCAATATAAATAAAAGGTAAATAATGTGTTGTTTCATTTTGGAGTCACTTATTGTAAATAATAGAATATGTTTCTGAACACTTGTACATTAATGTGGATGCTACCATGATTACAGATCATCCTGAACAAATGGATAATAATGGTGAGTGTGAAAATTAGAGGCACAAAGATCATACCCCAAAACATGCTAACTCCTCACCAGTACCAATAACAGGGGACATGCTAACCTTTCTCCATTACAATAACAGGGGATCCCCAAAACATGCTAACATCTCATTACCAATAACAGAGGATACACAAGACAAGGTAACCTCTCACCATTACCAATAACAGGGGATCCCCAAGACATGCTAACATCTCATTACCAATAACAGAGGATCCCAAAGACATGCTAACATCGCACCATTACCAATAGCATGTCTTGGGGATCCCCTGTTAACGTCTCACCATTACCAATAACAGGGGATCCCCAAGACATGCTAACTCCTCACCAGTACCAATAACAGGGGATCCCCAAGACATGCTAACATCTCACCATTACAATAACAGGGGATCCCCAAGACATGCTAACATCTCACCATTACAATAACAGGGGATCCCCAAGACATGCTAACATCTCACCATTACAATAACAGGGGATCCCCAAGACATGCTAACCTCTCACCATTACAATAACAGGGGATCCCCAAGACATGCTAACCTCTCACCATTACAATAACAGGGGATCCCCAAGACATGCTAACCTCTCACCATTACAATAACAGGGGATCCCCAAGACATGCTAACCTCTCACCATTACCAATAATGGCTGACACTGTCAGTGATTTATTTAGAATTAAAGCACACTTAACCAGCATGGCTACCACAGCATTCTGCAGCGATACGTCATCCCATCTGGTTTGCGCTTAGTGGAACTATAATTTGTTTTTCAACAGGACAATGACCCAAAACATACATCCAGGCTGTGTAAGGGCTATTTGACCAAGGAGAGTGATGGTGTGCTGCATCAGATGACCTGGCCTCCACAATCACCCGACCTCAACCCAAGTGAGATGGTTTGGGGTGAGTTGGACCGCAGAGTGAAGGAAAAGCAGCCAACAAGTGCTCAGCGTATGTGGGAACTCCGTCAAGACTGTTGGAAAAGCATTCCTCATGAAGCTGGTTGAGTGACTGCCAAGAGTAGGTGTGTTCAAACTTTTGACTGGGACAGTATGGTTTAAACTTTAATTCATAGGCCAGGTTGTAGCAACCTCATGATGGGTAGAGGGAAAATGAGTATCATGTAGTAGCCTAAACCTATCGATGTTACATTAAACTAGGTGAATGGAATATGAATGACAATACCATGTAAAAGCTATAAACAAATCATCCTGAAATAGAAATAAGGCTCATTAAAAAAATACTAATTATAATCCTCATCATAAACAGCACCAACCACCACTGCATTACAGTATAGCCTACCTGTAAAGCAACAGAAATAATGACCCTTCAAGCTTCCATAATAAACTAAGACAGGAGACTGAGCTGAGTAAATTAAATACAATATGTTTATTCATTTTTGGTTATATTCCTCTAATTAGAAGTTTTTGTTTGCATACATTTTTTGTGACTAAATTATATACATTTTTCAACTTAAAAAAATGTGATTATAGAAATCCAACTAGAATATATGATGTCTGATTACTGAGGATTCTCTATGGACAGATATTAGCTATGGATTCCACAATGGCAAATACAACTTCACTGAATTGTCCGTTGTGGCTGCGGAAGGTCTGCTGGTATAGAAAGTATTGCATTCCCAAAAAGACAGCTGTATAGTGGACATACTGACATTGACAAGCCATGTCTGTTTTAAGCACCAACAAAATACATACAGTTTCTGTAAAACTGCCTTTTCTCTGCAGTGCTGACTTTTTGCTGATTCCTGAAAAAGTGACATGATGATAATGGCTTATTGTGAACATAGCAGCTTCATTTCAATAAACAATATTCAAACAACTCCCGAACACAGTAAGGCTTCTCTACTGTGCGAGTTAAATGCTGTGTCTTCAAATCTGATGACTGACCGAAGCTTTCCACACAGACAGCATGTTCCACACTCCTTTGCGAGTTTTAACCCCCTTTAAGTAACCAGGTAAGTTATTGTTAGTCATAATTTGTTGGTGTTATATTTTATTAATATAAACTGGTGAAACTATCCCCATATTGACAGCAGAGTTTAGGCTTCTCCCCTATGTGAATAAGCTAGTGTCTTCAGCTCTGATGACACAGCTTTCCTCCTGAGTGAGTTCTCTGATGTTTCTTCAAAGTTGATGACTGGCTGAAACTCTTCCCACACTGAGAGCAGAGGTGAGGCTTCTCTCCTGAGTGAGTTATCTGATGTGTCTTGAGAGTTGATGAATGACCAAAACTCTTCCCACACTGAGAGCAGTGGTGAGGCTTCTCTCCTGAGTGAGTTATCTGATGTGTCTTCAAAGTTGATGAATGACTGAAATTCTTCCCACACTGGGAGCAGTGGAATGGCTTTTCACCCGTGTGAATTAGCTGGTGTTTCTTTAGGAAATATGCACTGGTGAAACTATCACCACATTGAGAGCAGTGGTAAGGTTTCTCTTCTGTGTGCGTTATCTGGTGTGCTTTCAGTTGATATAACCTGGTGAAACGCTTCCCACATTGAGAGCAGTGGTAAGGCTTCTCTCCTGTGTGCGTTAGCTGGTGTTTTTTCAGAGTTGATAACTGGCTGAAACTCTTTCCACATTGGGAGCAGTGGAATGGCTTCTCTCCTGTGTGAGTTCTCTGGTGCGACTTTAAGTCTTTTGGATGACTGAAACTCTTCCCACATTGAGAGCAGTGATATGGTTTCTCTCCTGTGTGAATTAACTGGTGTGTCTTTAGATGGTGTAACTGACTGAAACTCTTCCCACAATGAGAGCATCGGTAAGGCTTCTCTAGTGTGTGGGTTAGGTGGTGTCTCTTTAGGTTTCCTACCAGACTGAAACGCTTTCCACACTGCGAGCAATGGTAAGGCTTCTCCCCTGTGTGAGTTATCTGGTGTGTCTTCAGGCTGTGTAACCAACTGAAGCTCTTTCCACACTGAGAGCAGTGGTATGGCTTCTGTCCTGTGTGAGTTCTCTGGTGTGTCTTTAGTTGGTTCGACTGACTGAAACCCTTCCCACAAACAGAGCAGTGGTATGGCTTCTCTCCTGTGTGAGTTCTCTCGTGCGTCTTGAGTTTGCTTGGTGTTTGAAATCTCTTCCCACATTGACCACATGAGTACACCTTCCTCCTTTTTTGAGTCTGTTTTGATTTGAGGTGAGTTGGACAAATAAAGCTGCCTCTGCAATCTGAGCAGGGTTGGGGCCTACAAGTGTGTCTTCTCAACTCCTCTGGATCATAGAAACTAGTGAAGCAGTCCATGCAGTGGTGATGTTTCTGTCTTGAGTTCCTCTGTCTGTGTTTATGGTTTCCTGATGCTGTGGAACTGGGCTCACTGTCTGAACCTGGGTTGGAGATCTCTCCTGTGGGAATATGGACAGATATGGGGTTAGAATCAGGAACAGCATTGAAATGGTCTTTAAAAGACTTGTTTAAAGGCCTAATGCAGCCATTTTATATCAATATCAAATCATTTATTAGGTAACAATTAAGTACTTTACTTGAATACACTGAACAAAAATATAAATGCAAAATGCAACAATTTCAAGAATTATACTTAGTTTCCGTTCATAAGGAAATCGGTCAACTGAAGAAAAAAAAAATTAGAGCATAATCTATGGATTTCACATGACTGTGAATACAGATATGCATCTGTTGGTCACAGAAACCTTCAAGAAAAGGTAGGAGTGTGGATCAGAAAACCAGTCAGTATCTGGCATGACCACCATTTGCCTCATGCAGGGCAACATCTCCATCGCATAGAATTGATTAGGCTGTTCAAATCAAATTGTATTGGTCACATACACCTATTTAGCAGGTGTGATTGCGGGTGTAGCGAAATGCTTGTGTTCCTAGCTCCAACAGTGCAGTAGTATCTAATAATTCACAACAATACACACAAATGTAAAAGTAACAATGTTATTAAGAAATATATAAATATTAGGAAAAGCAATGTAGGAGTGACATTGACAAAAAATACATTAAATGAGTAAAGCAGTATGTAAACATTATTAAAATGACTAGTGATCCATTACTAAAGTGACCAGTGATTCCATCTATGTAAATGGGGCAGCAGCCTCTAAGGTGCAGGGTTGAGTAACCGGGTGGTAGCCGGCTAGTGATGGCTATTTAACAGTCTGATGGCCTTGAGATAGAAGCTGTTTTTCGTCTCTCAGTCCCAGCTTTGATGCACCTGTACTGATCTACCATCCATAAGGCGAGAGGGGTGAACAGGCCGTAGCTTTGATGCACCTGTACTGACCTCGCCTTCTGGATGGTAGAGGGGTGAACAGGCCGTAGCTTTGATGCACCTGTACTGACCTCGCCTTCTGGATGGTAGAGGGGTGAACAGGCCATAGCTTTGATGCATCTGTACTGACCTCGCCTTCTGGATGGTAGAGGGGTGAACAGGCCGTAGCTTTGATGCACCTGCACCTGTACCGATCAGCTCATTTGTTGTGTTGACGTTGAGGGAGAGTTTATTGATTGTGGCCTGTGGAACATTGTCCCACTCCTCTTCGAAGGCTATGCAAAGTTTCTGGATATCGGCGGGAACAGAACACATCGATCCAGAGCATCTCAAACATGTACAGTGGGTGAGATATGTAGGCCATGGAAGAAATGGGACATTTTCAGCTTCCAGGAACTGTGTACAGATCCTTGCGACATGGGGTCGTGCATTATCATGCTGAAACATGAGGTGGTTGCGGTGGATGAATGGCACCATAATGGTCCTCAGGATCATTATCATGCTGAAACATGAGGTGATGGCGGTGGATGAGGGGCACCATAATGGTCCCCAGGATCATTATCATGCTGAAACATTAGGTGATGGCGGTGGATGAGGGGCACCATAATGGTCCTCAGGATCATTATCATGCTGAAACATGAGGTGATGGCGGTGGATGAGGGGCACCATAATGGTCCCCAGGATCATTATCATGCTGAAACATGAGGTGATGGCGGTGGATGAGGGGCACCATAATGGTCCTCAGGATCTCGTCACGGTATCGCTGTGCATTCAAATTGACATCAATATCATATCGTAACCCCACCGCCACCATGGGGCACTCCGTTCACAACAGCAAACCGCTCGCCCACACGACGCCATACACACTGTCTGTCATCTGCCCAGTGCAGTTGAAACCGGGATTAATCTGTGAAGAGCACACCTCTCCAGCGTGCCAGTGGCCATCGAAGGTGAGCATTTTCCCACTGAAGTCGATTACGAAGCAAAACTGCAGTCAGGTCAAGACCCTGATGAGGACGACGAGAACGCAGATGAGCTTCCCTGAGACCATTTCTGACAGTTTGAGCAGAATTCTTTGGGTTGTGCAAACCCACATTTTCATCAGCTGTCTGGGTGCCTGGTCTCAGCCGATCCCGCAGGTGAAGAAGTCGGATGTGGAGGTCCTGGGCTGGAGTGGTTACATGTGGTCTGCAGTTGTGAGGCCGGTTGAACATAATGCCAAATTCTCTAAAATGACGGTAGAGGTGGCTTATGGTAGAGAAATTAACATTAGAGCAACAGCTCTGGTGGACATTACTGCAGTCAGCATGCCAACTGCACGCTCCCTCAAAATTGCAGACATCTGCGGCATTGTGTTTGACAAAAGTGCACATTATAGAGGGTGTGGCGCTAATGATGCTGTTTAATCAGCTTCTTGATATGCCACATCTGTCAGGTGGATGGAATATCTTGGCTAAGGAGAAATGCTCACTAACAGGGCTGTAAACAAATTCGTGCCCTAAATTTCAGAGAAATAAGCTTTTTGTACATATTAAAAATTCCTGGTATCTTTTACTTCAGCTCATGAAACATGGGACCAACACTTTACATGTTGTGTATATATTTTTGTTCAGTGTAGATTTCCATAATAAATGGGAAAAATAATTGCTTTTTAGCAGAGAAAAAAACTATTTCTCAAGCAAGAAGTTTGCCACAATTTACCACATGGTGATATCACCATGAAAAGCCTAAACTCCCGCCCACGCAAATCTGCTGATTAGAAGGTCCTGTGTAAATTGTATTTTCAACCAGCAACTACCAGGAAATAACAGATTAAAAAAAAATTAAAATCACACTGTTACAGTTTTAGTTTCATCCCGTTGAACAATATGATATAAAACACAGGAAAAACTGAATGTTTTGCACTTCAAATCAAATCAAATTTATTTATATAGCCCTTTGTACATCAGCTGATATCTCAAAGTGCTGTACAGAAACCCAGCCTAAAACCCCAAACAGCAAGCAATGCAGGTGTAGAAGCACGGTGGCTAGGAAAAACTCCCTAGAAAGGCCAAAACCTAGGAAGAAACCTAGAGAGGAACCAGGCTATGTGGGGTGGCCAGTCCTCTTCTGGCTGTGCCGGGTGGAGATTATAACAGAACATGGCCAAGATGTTCAAATGTTCATAAATGACCAGCATGGTCGAATAATAATAAGGCAGAACAGTTGAAACTGGAGCAGCAGCAGGAATCCGTAATTAAACCAATAACAAACCCCTTCTCTGTTTTGGTAAAACGCTGAGGGATGGGCTTTGAGATAGGTAACCACTCAAATGAATAGACAGCCACAAAGTGGTAGGCCACACGAGCTCACAGAACAGGACCGCTGAGTGCTGAAGCGAGTCAAATTAATCTGTCCTCCGTTGCAACACTCACTACCGAGTTCCAAACTGCTTCTGGAAGCAACACTCACTACCGAGTTCCAAACTGCTTCTGGAAGCAACACTCACTACCGAGTTCCAAACTGCTTCTAGAAGCAACACTCACTACCGAGTTCCAAACTGCTTCTGGAAGCAACACTCACTACCGAGTTCCAAACTGCTTCTGGAAGCAACGGAACCGTTTGTCGGGAGCTTCATGAAATGGGTTTCTAAGGAAGGAAGGAAGGAAGGCCCTAAACATGGTCAAAGACCCCAGCCACCCCAGTCATAGACTGTTCTCTCTACTGCCGCATGGCAAGTGGTACCGGAGTGCCAAGTCTAGGACAAAAAGGCTTCTCAACTATTTCTACCTCCAAGCCATAAGACTCCTGAACAGCTTCTACCTCCAAGCCATAAGACTCCTGAACAGCTAATCAAATGGCTACCAGGACTATTTACATTGTGGTTATATAGGTTATGGTTCCACTCTGTAAACCAACTGTGTTACCTAGGAGACCTGCTGTTTGTGGGTCTGAAACGTTCCTTTTAGAGCTGCATGAAACTGCCAGTGTTTTTAAGGACACGCCTCCAGTATTGCCACCCCTCCCACCTCAGCACAAGTGAGCTGATGTTACACAGATACATTGTTGATCATGGCGTTGGGGCTGGAAAATGCCAGCGCTCATATTCTTACATTCGGAAATTCCAAACTAACATGTGTTTGACACTTGGGCCTCTAATCGCCAGCTGAAAACAGGCCCATAATGTTAAAGGCCCCATGCAGTATTTTTAAATCATCACGTCTAATCACTGTGTTTGTTTTATTTCATGAAAATAACTTCAAATATATTATTTTATGATTTATTTCCCTGAGCCTCCTTTTGCCATTGAAATCCTCAGTCTGATCTTGTGGGCATGTTGATACAAATGTAAATATATTTACACACACAGCCCTGATTGGTGGACAGCGCATACCCCGCTTACCCCTTCAAAGTAGGAGGATACAAGTGCAAATAAAAGATGACTGGTCATTCAGATCAGATTGTGATGTCATGATCTGGGCCAAAAACCCCATCCCACCTGAACAGGCTGAAATTCCAGGAATTATTTTCCAAACAGGAACACGTTTTTAACTGCACTGCCCCTTTAAAACGAGGTGAAACCAAGTTACTCTTCAGAAAGAGCCACCAGATTGGTGGAAAGACTCAATAATAGTTCTGGAATCCCCTGTGGCTGTCAATGCACCAGCCTCTCTCCATCCTGAACTACTGAACTTACCTGGGTCAGTGTTCCCATCTACTTCTTCCTCCTCTTCCCTGTTCTCCACTTCTGTGAATGCTCTCTCCTCCTCCACCTCCTCTTTGAATGCGCTCTCCTCCGCCTCCTCCTCTTTGAATGCTCTCTCCTCCTCCACCTCCTCTTTGAATGCTCTCTCCTCTGCCTCCTCCTCTTTGAATGCTCTGTCCTCTGCCTCCTCCTCTGTGAATGCTCTCTCCTCCTCCACCTCCTCTTTAATCTCTACCTCTTCTTTGACTTCTCTCTCCTCCTCCTCCTCTTTGAATGCTCTATCCTCCTCCTCCTCTTTAATCCCTCTCTCCTCCTCCTCCTCTTTGACTATCACATTGAGTTCCAGTGGTTGGCTGCAGTCTTCCAGCTTCACTAAGACCATCTCTGGACCCCACTGTGAGCTTCTCTGGGCTGGAACACCACAGTAAGAACCCGGGGACTTGGGTTCAGACATGGAAGGCTATTGTAGGATTCAAAAGAGGCACAAACAAAATGTAAGAGGAGTTTCACAACTGGAACATCTTAATTAATAAAGGAATATAACTAAATATTCCAACCACTAGGAATCTACTAATACATGTAGCTAGCTAGCATTGCTGTGGTAATCGTACAACTAGCGTTAGCAATGTTAAGCTAGTTGGGTTAGCTTTAGATCACTGACACCTTTCTCACTAGGATGAAACGATCTAGCTAGATAACCAAATTACCAGCAATAAGTTATTTTGAAGCAACGGCGAACCAAAATAACATTTGATTTGTAATCTATAAATTACCAGTTAGCTAATGATTAGATACTGAAAATATATTAACTAGCTTGCTCGCTAGCCAGCCTTAGAAACAGCCTAGCTAACCAGCCATGCTCACTTATTAGTTAAGGGTGCCAATATATTTATGCCATCTTGAAGATGGACAATTCACATTGCTGTCTTAATAACTAATAACGAACAGTGTCTTGAAGATAAACACATTTTCTTGGGTAGCCATTTTACTGGCTAGTTAACGTTAGCACAAAATGGCTATTGTTTACACATGATTTAGTGGACAAATAATCGAATTCATCATGTTTACATATGGAAACTTTTCTGAATATATTAGAAATGTAGATCTTACCTTGACGCTTGACATTGAACTGGCAGCTGTTGTTGTTCTAAGCTCGCGCAACTCCTTCTTTGGTTTAACGGCGGGTGTATAATGTTGCATTACCGCCACCAACTGGACCGGAGAATAAATAAATTATACTTTGTGATGGAAAAATACAAATGACCCTGCTAAGTATTGTTGATGTTAATGTGTTGATGTTCTCCGTATCCATAGCCAGAATGATTTTGCAGTGCATGGTGATCGAAAAGATGTCCTGTTATATTCAGAGGTTTAGGGAGGCTGAAGTCTGTGATTTTTTTGTTGTTGTAATTATACAGATGATTAACAAAACATGCACAAGACAGTATTCATAACTTGCTTTTTGTGGTGAATGTGAATGAAAACCATTATCAAAACAGTTTCCATACACATGCCTTGTCCATAATGTAGAGGCTTATGGGATATTCATTGAAGAGGTATGGGGGGGGGATGGTACATGTGATCTGCATAACATACCAATACCAATTGATATAACTTTGTATGCTTCCTTGTCTGTATACCTGCAGACACAAACACAAAACTGAGCAGTTCAGTCATCTGCACCCAATACAGCCATCTTTCAACATATTGTTATAGCCTAAATATTCTTACCACTTTGTTGATTGATATCCTTTGAATTGTCTCCATTTTCGGCTTTAGAAAGATTTGCACAAGTATGAAAAGATATATTTAGCTAATTTCCTCAAATTATTTCAGATTTGGAAATGGTTTTAATTCTGTGTATTTAGGATACATTGTATGCTAGCTGTCCAACTGGAGTTAGCATGCTAGAATCCCTGCTAATTATGACCAAATAATGCAAAAATGTCATTCTCACCACACGTCATTGCCACCACATGATGAACTGTGATGGAAAGGACAGAATGTGGTGTTAATGACAAAATGTATTAGTTCATTCATTTTTACTTACCTCGAACCGCTGCAGGATCGGTGGGTCCACCGCGGGACTGTTGAGCTAACGTAGGCTAATGCGATTAGCATGAGGTTGTCAGTAGCAAGAACATTTCCCAAGACAGAGACATATCTGATATTGGCAGAAAGCTTAAATTCTTGTTAATCTAATTGCATTGTCCAATTTACAGTAGCTGTTACAGTGAAATAATACCATGCTATTGTTTGAGGAGTGTGCACAGTTATGAACTTGTAACGTTATTAATTAACCAATTAGGCACATTCGGGCAGTCTTGATACAAAAGTTTGAACAGAAATGCAATATTTCATTGGATCAGTCTAAAGCTTTGCACATACACTGCTGCCATCTAGTGGCCAAAATTGTAATTGCGCCTGGGATGGAATAATACATTATGGCCTTTCTCTTGCATTTCAAAGATGATGCTACAAAGAAAATAAATAAAAAACGCATGTTTTTTTTCTTTGTATTGTCTTTTACCAGATCTAACGTGTTATATTCTCCTACATTCATTTCACATTTTCACAAACTTCAGTGTTTCCTTTCAAATAGTATCAAAAATATGCATATCGTTGCTTCAGGACCTGAACTACAGGCAGTTAGATTGGGGGGGAAAAGGGGCGGATCCTGCACCCAATACAGCCATCTTTCAACATATCGTTATAGCCTACATATTCTTACCACTCTGTTGATTGATATCCTTTGAATTGTCTCCATTTTCGGCTTTAGAAAGATTTGCACAAGTGTGAAAAGATATATTTAGCTAATTGGAACTGAAAAAGACAAACAAATTTCATATGATCGCGGATGTTGAAATTATTAAACACTGATTTAAATTAAACACTTATTTGCTAAATAAGACCATTACATGTATTATGTTAGGATGATTGAGTGGTTTTGGTGTAACCATTACATGCATTATGTTAGGATGATTGAGTGGTTTTGGTGTAACCATTACATGTATTATGTTAGGATGATTGAGTGGTTTTGGTGTAACCATTACATGTATTATGTTAGGATGATTGAGTGGTTTTGGTGTAACCATTACATGTATAATGTTAGGATGATTGAGTGGTTTTGGTATAACCATTACATGTATTATGTTAGGATGATTGAGTGGTTTTGGTGTAACCATTACATGTATTATGTTAGGATGATTGAGTGGTTTTGGTGTAACCATTACATGTATAATGTTAGGATGATTGAGTGGTTTTGGTGTAACCATTACATGTATTATGTTAGGATGATTGAGTGATTTTTGGTGTCTATTTATGTGACTTACAATGTTTATTCCTGACTTTAATTATTTCTTTAACATTTGTCTTTAATATTTCCTCTAAATCAACCAAGGAGAGGACAAGGACATACACTATATACAAAAGTATGTGGACACCCCTTCAAATTAGTGGATATAGCTATTTCAGCCACACCCGTTGCTGAAAGGTGTATAAAATCGAGCACACAGCCATACAATCTTTATAGACAAACATTGACAGTAGAATGGTCCATACGGAAGAGCTCAGTGACTTTCAACATGACACAGTCATTAGATGCCACCTTTCCAACAAGTATGTTCGTCAAATGTCTGCCCTGCTAGAGCTGGCCCGGTCATCTGTAAGTGCTGTTATTGTGAAGTGGAAATGTCTAGGAGTAACAACAGCTCATCCGCAAAGTGGTAGGCCACACAACCTCACAGAGGGGAACTGCCGATTGCTGAAGCATGTAGTGCATAAAAATGGTTCGTCCTACGTTGTAACACTCACCTACCGAGTTCCAAACTACCTCTGGAAGCAACTTCAGCAAAATAACTGTTCGTCGGGAGCGTCAGGAAATGGGTTTCCATGGGTTTCCATGGCCAAACAGCTGCACATGCATAGAGCAAACAACTAGAAATGATAATAGTCTATCTAATAGGAACAATTAAATGAGATTTGTATGGTAATTTGGTGTACGGCTACTTCGGGAATATGAACTCATGGCCAGAAAAGGTGAGAAAATTATTCTGCAATGTTTATGATATGTATAATGTTTATAAATTAAATATTGTCTACTTGATAAATTTGACATTACAGTATTCAGACGTAGGCCACAAACGTCAATGGAAAATGTGAACGGTCTGTTTTTACAGTTTAACTTCGGGTCGGAGCTATATAGAGCTAAATACTTGAAATAGTGCATCTGTTTACTACTATTCTATTTACTACTGTGAAGTAGGTCCAATTAGAGATGGGACAAATGGTAGGAGAGCTGGAGAGGTCACAGTCAAACTTCGATGCATAAGAACCAGTCTGAAGCTCTAAAAGGGCCTTCCTTACATAAAGCCGTATATACCGCTATCTAAACCTACATAAACATGATTCATTGGTCTCCTTTCGTAAAGAACATATTCAGGGCGTTCTGGCATATGGTCCTAAAGAGGGGGTCATGACCCCCCCCCCCCCCCCCCCCCATATCTTTACCATGAACAGACACCAAAGACAAGATGAACATTTTCAAGGCTATCTCTTCACACAATACAATTTCCTTCACACCTTCAACTCTCCATAATAAAGTGAGACAGGAGACTGAACTTACAATATGTTGATTCATTTTTGGTTATTTTCTTCCATTTATGTTGCATATATTTTTTTGTGACTAAATAAAAATTATATTTTTTAAACTTGAAAAGAAAGAGAGAAAAAAGAGTGATTATAGAAATCCAACTAGAAGATATTAACTCTGGATTCTGCCACGAAATACAACTAGAAGATATTAACTCTGGATTCTGCCACGAAATACAACTAGAAGATATTAACTCTGGATTCTGCCACGAAATACAACTTCACTGAATAGACCATTGTGGCAACGTCCTCTAGGAAATCACCTGGATGTTCTCTGCTGAAGGTCTGCAGGTATGGGGGGCGGCAGGGTAGCCTAGTGGTTAGAGCGTTGGACTAGTAACTGGAAGGTTGCAAGTTCAAACCCCCGAGCTGACAAGGTACAAATCTGTCGTTCTGCCCTGTTCCTAAGCCGTCATTGAAAATAAGAATTTGTTCTTAACTGACTTGCCTAGTTGAATAAAGATAAAGTAGAAGTATTGCATTCCCAGACAGCTGTTTAGTGGAAATACTGACAATGACAAACCATATCACCAAATAAATAGTTTCTGTAAAACTGCCTTTTCTCTGCAGTCCTTTTTACTGATTCCTGAAATAGTGACATGTTCAATAACCCCTTATCATCATCCCTGCTTTATTTCAATAAACAATAGTCAAACTTCAGAACATAAGGATTCTCTCCAGCTGGTGTTTCTTTAGGTCTCCTAGGCAACTGAACCTTTTCCCTCACACAGAGCAGAGGTACGGCTTCTCACCTGTGCCAATGAAAAGGTAGGTCTTCAAATTTGATGACTGACTGAATTGTTGTGGAAATTCTTACACTGGGACACTCAAAGTCAATATTAAAATGAATCACCCTTTATTGTCAGCAAGCTGGAGAGGTCACAGTCAAACGTAGATGCACAATTACGAGTTTAGGACACCAAAGATAAGATGCACACAGAACATTTCATTCATTACAGAACCTTTCCACAGCTGGTGTTTTTGGGGGGAAATATAAACTGGTGAAACTACCACCACATTAATAGTAGAGTTAAGGCTTATCCCCTATGTGAGCAAATTGGTGTCTTCAGATTTAATGACCCAGCTTTTATCCTGTGTGAGTTCTCTGGTGTTTCTTTAAAGCTGATGATTGACTGAAACTCTTCCCACAATGAGAGCAACACTAAGGCTTCTCTACTGTGTGGGATAGCTGGTGTCGCTTAAGGTTTCCTACCAGACTGAAACTCTTCCCACACTGAGAGCAGACGTGAGGCTTATCTCCTGTGTGAGTTATCTGATGAGTCTTCAGAGTTGATAAATGACTGAAACTCTTGCCACACTGACGGCAGTGGAAGGCCTTCTCTCCTGTGTGAGTTATCTGGTGCGTCTTCAGAGTTGATGATTGACTGAAACTGTTCCCACACTGGGAGCAGTGAAATGACTTTTTCCCTGTGTGAATCAGCTGGTGTTTCTTTTGGAAATATAAACTGGTGAAACTATCCCCACATTGAGAGCAGTGGTAAGGCTTCTCTCCTGTGTGAGCTATCTGGTGTGCCTTCATTTCACATAACCTGCTGAAACTCTTCCCACATTGAGAGCAGAGGTAAGGCTTCTCTCCTGTGTGAGTTAGCTGGTGTTTTTTCAGAGTTGACAACTGACTGAAACTCTTTCCACATTGGGAGCAGTGGTAAGGCTTCTCTCCTGTGTGAGTTCTCTGGTGTGACTTTAAGTCTCTTGGATGCCTGAAATCCTTCCCACACTGAGAGCAGTGGTATGGCTTCTCTCCTGTGTGAATTAACTGGTGTGCATTTAGGTTGGCTAACTGACGGAAACTCTTCCCACAATGAGAGCAGAGGTAAGGCTTCTCTCCTGTGTGAGTTAGGTGGTGTTTTCTCAGAGTAGATAACTGACTGAAACTCTTTCCACATTGGGAGCAATGGTAAGGCTTCTCTCCTGTGTGAGTTCTCTGGTGTGTCTTTAGTTGATCCGAATGACTGCAACCCTTTCCACAAACGGTGCAGTGGTATGGCTTCTCTCCTGTGTGAGTTATCTGGTGCGTCTTGAGTTTGCTTGGTGTTTCACATATCTTCTCACATTGACCACACGGGTATGTCATAATCGTTTTTTGAGTCTGTTTTGATTTGAGGTGAATTGGACAAATAAAGCTGCCTCTGCAATCTGAGCAGGGGTGGGGCCTACAAGTGTGCCTTCTCAACTCCTCTGGCTCATAGAAACTAGTGAAGCAGTCCATGCAGTGGTGATGTTTCTGTCTTGAGTTCTTCCGTCTGTGTTGTTTATTGTTTCCTGATGCTGTGGAACTGTGCTCACTGTCTGAAACTGGGTTGGAGATCTCTCCTGTGGGAATATGAACAGATATGGGGTTAGAATCAGGAACAGCATTGAAATGGTTTTTTGAAAGACTTGTTTAAAGGCCTAATGCAGCTGTTTTGATATCAATATCAAACCATTTACTGGGTAACAATTAGGTACCTTACTTTAATACACTGAACAAAAATATAAATGGTAGAAGCAATCATTTCTAAAATTATACTCATAAAAGGAAACCAGTAGACTGAAAAACATTCATTCGGCCCTAATCTTTGGATTTCCCAACTGGAAATACAGATATGCATCGGTTGGTCACAGAAACCTTTAAGAAAAGGTAGGAGTGTGGATCAGAAAACCAGTCCGTATCTGGTGTGACCACCCTTTGCCTCATGCAGAGCAACATCTCCTTCGCATAGAGTTGATTAGGATGTTGATTGTGGCCTGTGGAACGTTGTCCCACTCCTCCTCAATGGCTGTATGAAGTCGCTGGATATTGGCGAGAACTTGAACAAGCTGTCATACACATCGATCCAGAGCATCCCAGACATGTTCAATGAGTGACATGTCTGGTGTGTATGCAGGCCATGGAAGAACTGTGACATTTTCAGCTTCCAGTAATTGTGTACAGGTCCTTGCGTCATGCATTATCATGCTGAAACATGAGGTGACGGTGGTGAATGAATGGCAAGACAATGGGCCTCAGGATCTCGTCTCGGTATTAAACAAAAAACAATCTACTTGTGAAACCAACAACAATATTTCTATTTGGGTCAGAAACATCAACTCATAAAATCGCTTCTCTGTGCACACGCCTAAATGTCTTTACACAACATTTGCACTTCTTTGCAAAATACTAGGCTCCTATCAATAGTTGATGGCATTATAGGAGGATGGAATAGTTTGGAGCTGGAGTTGGGGCTGGATAACTTACTCAAAACGAGGAAAATGAAGTATGCTGGTATGTGAATAATGAAAAAACATTAAAGCTAATATTTCAAGGCTCTCTCAGTAGACCATTTAAAACCCCTTTATTATTAGGATACTGGGCTAATGGCCAGGATGAAAAGACACCTATGTGATGCTGTTAAACCAGCCAGGATTTAGGAGTAGGGTAGGATGTTTGTAAATACCAGACTCACCGGCACAAAATGAACATCTCTCTACAATGGACACTGTGTGTCATGGCTGGATAGGTTATGGTTCCACTCTCTAAACCAACTGTGTTACCTAGGAGACCTGCTGTTTGTGGGTCTGAAACGTTCCTTTTAGAGCTGCATGAAACTGTCAGTGTTTTTAAGGACTGATGCAGTAGCACAAAAAGGGGCTCTGATGACACCTCCTTCTCTGGATCAGCACACACCGTCACCACCGGCTCCGCCTCTTGAGTGGGGGCCGGAGAGCTGGCCTGAGGAGATGCCTTGTATTCGGGCACCACCCCCAGAAGGGGGAGAGAGCTGGCCTGAGGAGATGCCTTGCATTCGGGCACCACCCCCAGATGGGGGAGATAGCTGGCCTGGGGAGATGTCTTGCATTCGGGCACCACCCCCAGAAGGGGGAGAGAGCTGGCCCGAGGAGATGCCTTGCATTCGGGCACCACCCCCAGAAGGGGGAGATAGCTGGCCTGGGGAGATGTCTTGCATTCGGGCACCACCCCCAGGAGGGGGAGATAGCTGGCCCGAGGAGATGCCTTGCATTCGGGCACCACCCCCAGAAGGGGGAGAGAGCTGGCCCGAGGAGATGCCTTGCATTCGGGCACCACCCCCAGAAGGGGGAGAGAGCTGGCCCGAGGAGATGCCTTGCATTCGGGCACCACCCCCAGAAGGGGGAGATAGCTGGCCCGAGGAGATGCCTTGCATTCGGGCACCACCCCCAGAAGGGGGAGATAGCTGGCCTGGGGAGTTGTCTTGCATTCGGGCACCACCCCCAGAAGGGGGAGATAGCTGGCCCGTGGAGATGCCTTGCATTCGGGCACCACCCCCAGATGGGGGAGATAGCTGGCCTGGGGAGATGTCTTGCATTCGGGCACCACCCCCAGAAGGGGGAGATAGCTGGCCCGTGGAGATGCCTTGCATTCGGGCACCACCCCCAGAAGGGGGAGATAGCTGGCCCGAGGAGATGCCTTGCATTCGGCACCACCCCCAGAAGGGGGTGATAGCTGGCCCGTGGAGATGCCTTGCATTCGGGCACCACCCCCAGAAGGGGGAGATAGCTGGCCCGAGGAGATGCCTTGCATTCGGCACCACCCCCAGAAGGGGGTGATAGCTGGCCCGTGGAGATGCCTTGCATTCGGGCACCACCCCCAGAAGGGGGAGATAGCTGGCCCGTGGAGATGCCTTGCATTCGGGTACCACCCCCAGAAGGGGGAGATAGCTGGCCCGTGGAGATGCCTTGCATTCGGGCACCACCCCCAGAAGGGGGAGATAGCTGGCCCGAGGAGATGCCTTGCGCCTTGCATTCGGGCACCACCCCCAGAAGGGGGAGATAGCTGGCCCGTGGAGATGCCTTGCATTTGGGCACTGCCCCCAGATGGGGGAGAGAGTGGGTCATCGACGGAACGGGGAAGAGATAGACTAGCAGTAGAATTTGAATGGGTTAAACTGATGCAGGAGTTGGGGATCGAGGATGCATCTGTCAGTAGTAATGTTTCACAGTAACATGTCGAACTGACCCTTTACAGAAATAGCCACAAGGTTAGAATATGACTCAGCGCTAAAAACCAACCTGGTCCCGAAAAGAGTATATAAGGAGAATGCCTTCCTTAAGAGGGCATGATAGTGCTACTTGACTTATCACTGACAGACAGCTTGTGATACTTCAACTATCATCAACCTAAAAGGTAATATCTGACTTTCATACTCTAGAACAATTGTATCTCTTGACTTCTGATTTCTGAACGAGACAACTACCCTCCACACTCCTCGTGCTGAATACATCCACCTCCTAACCAGAGTGAATAAACAGCGTCAGTGGTGTTATAAGTTGTATTTGTCTCAAACCTTCTCTTCAGTAAATCATAGTACAAACTTCTAGTAGGAGAAACAGACACTGAGTGATTGGATAAACCTCTGGAGAAACAGACACTGAGTGATTGGATAAACCTCTGGAGAAAGACACTGAGTGATTGGATAAGCCTCTGGAGAAAGACACTGAGTGATTGGATAAGCCTCTGGAGAAATTGTGAGTGGAAGAACATACTCTTTGGGGACCAACCAGGTCAACCTACGCTAAGGTAATTAACTGCATGTTGTAATACATAAAGGTAATTAACTGCTTGTTGTAATATATATATATAAGGTAATTAACTGCATGTTGTAATATATATATAAGGTAATTAACTGCATGTTGTAATACATATATAAGGTAATTAACAGCTTGTTGTAATATATATATATAAGGTAATTAACTGTATGTTGTAATACATATATAAGGTAATTAACAGCTTGTTGTAATATATATATATATAAGGTAATTAACAGCTTGTTGTAATACATATATAAGGTAATTAACAGCTTGTTGTAATATATATATATAAGGTAATTAACAGCTTGTTGTAATATATATATAAGGTAATTAACAGCTTGTTGTAATATATATATATAAGGTAATTAACAGCTTGTTGTAATACATATATAAGGTAATTAACAGCTTGTTGTAATACATAAAGGTAATTAACTGCTTGTTGTAATACATAAAGGTAATTAACTGCATGTTGTAATACATAAAGGTAATTAACTGCTTGTTGTAATACATAAAGGTAATTAACTGCTTGTTGTAATATATAAAGGTAATTAACTGCTTGTTGTAATACATAAAGGTAATTAACTGCTTGTTGTAATACATAAAGGTAATTAACTGCTTGTTGTAATACATAAAGGTAATTAACAGCTTGTTGTAATACATATATAAGGTAATTAACAGCTTGTTGTAATACATAAAGGTAATTAACTGCTTGTTGTAATACATAAAGGTAATTAACAGCTTGTTGTAATACATATATAAGGTAATTAACAGCTTGTTGTAATATATAAAGGTAATTAACAGCTTGTTGTAATACATATATAAGGTAATTAACAGCTTGTTGTAATACATATATAAAGGTAATTAATAGTAGTAAGTGTTTTGATGATGTTTGATGTTATAGATTAAGGACAAAGAAGAAACTGTGTGAACTGCAAACATTGAATAAAAAGTAGAAACTAGACCCAAAACCCTAGGAGAGAGAACACCTCTGACACTCCCAATCTAGGGGAACAAGTCTAGTTCCTACACTAAAGACAATATGACGGTTTGGACAGAATAATCATTGTATTGTAACAGATATCCTCTATATTAATATTCAAGTAGTATTAGTCGACGGACATAGACTGTAAATCGTAACTAAGGTATAGCTTGCGTGAGTCTAGATATAAGAGTATACAAGGGGAAAGCGAAAGTAAAACCCAGAGGTACTCTAAGTCTGATTGATATTATCTAGGATCCTGAAACCAGCCTAACGGCATCACACAAGGCTAATCTCTGAATAAAAGGGCAGGATACATAACCAGGCCAGTCCGGAGGACCTGTGAGTCACCTGTTAGCCGGGTGACATAAGAACTTGAGTGAGACGACTTGTATCACTCTCGACGGGGGTACCTTAATACCTCCCACCTCAGCACAAGTGAGCTGATGTTAGACAGGTACAAAGTTGAACCTGGTATTGGGGCTGGAAAATGCCAGCGCTCATGTTCTTACATTAGGAAATTCCAAACTAACGTGCGTTTGACAATTGGGCCTCTAATCGCCAGCTGAAAACAGGCCCAGAATGTTAAAGCCCCCATGAAATATTTCATTTTTTAAATGTTTTTATTTAACTATGCAAATCAGTGCATAGTAAAATAGTAATTTCTTTTTTTTTCTTTTTCTCTACTGTGTTATTGACTTGTTAATTGTTTTACTCCATGTGTAACTCTGTGTTGCTGTCTGTTCACACTGCTATGCTTTATCTTGGCCAGGTCGCAGTTGTAAATGAGAACTTGTTCTCAACTAGCCTACCTGTATAGGCTAGTTGAACAAGTTCTTATTTACAATGACGGGCTACCAGAAATCAAAAAGGCCTCCTGCGGGGAAAGGGGCTGGGATTTAAAAAAAATATAGGACAAAACACACAACATGGTAGCAACACAACATGACAACATGGTAGCAACACAACATGGTAGCAACACAACATGACAACATGGTAGCAACACAACATGGTAGCACCACAACGTGGTAGCAACACAACATGGTAGCAACACAACATGGTAGCAACACAACATGGTAGGAACACAACGTGGTAGCAACACAATGTGGTAGCAACACAACATGGTAGCAACACAACGTGGTAGCAACACAACATGGTAGAAACACAACATGGTAGCAACACAACGTGGTAGCAACACAATGTGGTAGCAACACAACATGGTAGCAACACAACATGACAACATGGTAGCAACACAACATGGTAGCAACACAACATGACAACATGGTAGCAACACAACATGACAACATGGTAGCAACACAACATGACAACATGGTAGCAACACAACATGACAACATGGTAGCAACACAACATGGTAGCAACACAACATGACAACATGGTAGCAACACAACATGGTAGCAACACAACATGGTAGCAACACAACATGACAACATGGTAGCAACACAACATGGTAGCAACACAACATGACAACATGGTAGCAACACAACATGGTAGCAACACAACATGGTAGCAACACAACATGACAACATGGTAGCAACACAACATGACAACATGGTAGCAACACAACATGACAACATGGTAGCAACACAACATGGTAGCAACACAACATGACAACATGGTAGCAACACAACATGACAACATGGTAGCAACACAACATGACAACATGGTAGCAACACAACATGACAACATGGTAGCAACACAACATGGTAGCAACACAACATGGTAGCAACACAACATGACAACATGGTAGCAACACAACATGACAACATGGTAGCAACACAACATGACAACATGGTAGCAACACAACATGGTAGCAACACAACATGGTAGCAACACAACATGACAACATGGTAGCAACACAACATGGTAGCAACACAACATGGTAGCAACACAACATGACAACATGGTAGCAACACAACATGACAACATGGTAGCAACACAACATGACAACATGGTAGCAACACAACATGACAACATGGTAGCAACACAACATGACAACATGGTAGCAACACAACATGGTAGCAACACAACATGACAACATGGTAGCAACACAACATGGTAGCAACACAACATGACAACATGGTAGCAACACAACATGACAACATGGTAGCAACACAACGTGGTAGCAACACAACATGGTAGCAACACAACGTGGTAGCAACACAACATGGTAGCAACACAACATGACAACATGGTAGCAACACAACATGGCAGCAGCAAAAAACATGGGACAAACATTATTGGGGACAGACAACAGCACAAAGGGCAAGAAGGTAGAGACAACAATACATCACGCGAAGCAGCCTGTCAGTAAGAGTGTCCATGACTGAGTGTTTGAATGAAGAAATTGAGATAAAACAGTCCAGTTTGAGTTTTTTGTTTTTCAGCTCATTCCAGTCGCTACCTGCAGCGAACTGAAAAGAGGAGTGTGCTTTGGGGACCTTTAACAGAATGTGACTAGCAGAACGGGTGTTGTATGTGGAGGATGAGGGCTGCAGTAGGTATCTCAGATAGGGGGGGAGAGAGGCAAAAGAGGGTTTTCTAAAGAAGCATCAACCAGTGCATCATGCGACAGGTATACAGAGATGACCAGTTTACAGAGGAGTATAAAGTGCAGTGATGTGTCCTATAAGGAGCATTGGTGGCCAGTCTGATGGCAGAATGGTTAAATCATCACTGGATGTCTAATAAATCACTGTGTTTTATATTATTTTATGATTTATTTCCCTGAGCCTCCTTTTGCCATTGAAATGCTCAGTCTGATCTTGTGGGCATGTTGATACAAATGTAAATATATTTACACACACAGCCCTGATTGGTGGACAGAGCATACCCCGCTTACCCCTTCAAAGTAGGAGGATACAAGTGCAAATAAAAGATGACTGGTCATTCAGATCAGATTGTGATGTCATGATCTGGGCCAAAAACCCATCCCACCTGAACAGGCTGAAATTCCAGGAATTATTTTCAAAACAGGAACGTCACATTTTTAACTGCACTGCCCCTTTAAAACGAGGTGAAACCAAGTTACTCTTCAGAAAGAGCCACCAGATTGGTGGAAAGACTCAGATTGGTGTAAATAATAGTTCTGGAATCCCCTGTGGTTGTCAATACACCAACCGCTCTCCGTACTAAACTACTGAACATACCTGGGTCAGTGTTACCATCTACTTCTTCCCTGTTCTCCACTTCTGTGACCACCCTCTCCTCCGCCTCCTCTTCTTTGAGGGCCATGTCCTCCTCCTCCTCTTTGAGGGCCATGTCCTCCGCCTCCTCTTTGAGGGCCATGTCCTCCGCCTCCTCTTTGAGGGCCATGTCCTCCGCCTCCTCTTTGAGGGCCATGTCCTCCGCCTCCTCTTTGAGGGCCATGTCCTCCGCCTCCTCTTTGAGGGCCATGTCCTCCGCCTCCTCTTTGAGGGCCATGTCCTCCGCCTCCTCTTTGAGGGCCATGTCCTCCGCCTCCTCTTTGAGGGCCATGTCCTCCGCCTCCCCTTTGAGGGCCATGTCCTCCGCCTCCCCTTTGAGGGCCATGTCCTCCGCCTCCCCTTTGAGGGCCATGTCCTCCGCCTCCCCTTTGAGGGCCATGTCCTCCGCCTCCCCTTTGAGGGCCATGTCCTCCGCCTCCCCTTTGAGGGCCATGTCCTCCGCCTCCCCTTTGAGGGCCATGTCCTCCGCCTCCCCTTTGAGGGCCATGTCCTCCGCCTCCCCTTTGAGGGCCATGTCCTCCGCCTCCCCTTTGAGGGCCATGTCCTCCGCCTCCCCTTTGAGGGCCATGTCCTCCGCCTCCCCTTTGAGGGCCATGTCCTCCGCCTCCTCTTTGAGGGCCATGTCCTCCGCCTCCTCTTTGAGGGCCATGTCCTCCGCCTCCTCTTTGAGGGCCATGTCCTCCGCCTCCTCTTTGAGGGCCATGTCCTCCGCCTCCTCTTTGAGGGCCATGTCCTCCGCCTCCTCTTTGAGGGCCATGTCCTCCGCCTCCTCTTTGAGGGCCATGTCCTCCGCCTCCTCTTTGAGGGCCATGTCCTCCGCCTCCTCTTTGAGGGCCATGTCCTCCGCCTCCTCTTTGAGGGCCATGTCCTCCGCCGCCTCTTTGAGGGCCATGTCCTCCGCCTCCTCTTTGAGGGCCATGTCCTCCGCCTCTTTAATCTCTACCTCTTCCTTGACTTCCCTCTCCTCCTCTTTGACTATCACATTGAGTTCCAGTGGTTGACTGCAGTCCTCCTGCTTCACTAAGACCATCTCTGGACCCCACTGTGAGCTTCTCTGTGCTGGAACACCACAGTAAGAACCCGGGGACTTGGGTTCCGACATGGAAGGCTATAGTAGGATTCAAAAGAGGCACAAACAAAATGTAAGATGAGTTTCACAAACAGGGTGAGTTTTACAAAATACTGGAACAGCTTAGCTAACAAAGACATATTCCATCCATACGAATACAAATACATATTCCAAGTATACTAATACATTTTGCTAGCTGGCATTGCTGTGGCAAAGGTACAGCTAGCGTTGACAGTGTCAAGTTAGTTGGTTTAGCTTGAATTTACAGACGAATTCAAATGTCACCTTTCTCACTAGGATGAAACGATCTAGCTAGATAGACATTTTACCAGCAAGAAGTTAGCTTGACGCAATCGCGAACCAAAATGTAATTTGTCATTTGTAATCTCTAAATGAACAGTTAGCTAATGATTAAGGTTAGCTACTTTAATTGAGTTTGTTATCTAAAGCTGGCTAACAAGCTAACGGCCTTGCTAACTAGCCATGCTAACTTACTAGATCAGGGTTGCCAATAGATTTATGCCATTTTAAAGATGGACAATTCACATATCACATAGTTGACATGTCTGTCTTAATAACAAATAACGTTATCATTCACAACAAAGTCTTGAAGATAAACTCACTTTGTCGGTATGACAGAAAGCCAGTTAGCTTGGCTAGCCGTTTTAATGGGTAACTTCGTAAGCAAGCTAGCTAACGTTAGCTCAAATTGATTTGTTTACACACGAGCTGGTGGACGTGGACAAATAATCCCACTACTAATGTTAACCTAAGGAAAAATTACAGAATATGTGAGAAATATTGATCTTACATTGAAACTAGAATGGGCAGCTCTTGTTTTTCTAGCTATCTAGCGTAACTTTTCAGTGAGGATTAACTTCTTCTTTGGTATAATGGCGTCCGCAACAATTATATTTGCGTTCCGCCACCTACTGTACAGGTGGATAACAAGGACCCACAAAGGGAGTAAAAAATGCATGGTAAAAAATAAAAACCTATACAAAACTGAGCAACGAAATGTTAATTAAACTAAATCAGCCTGCTTTTCTGTTTAATCAGGTTCCTACACAGGTTCATAAGGATCCTGTGATGGCGGGACATTTCCTGGCAACAGTAGCCCATGCAGTGTTTCTGCCGCTTAGTCTTGGAGGCCCAAAAACTTCTGACACCTTTATTAAGTTTGCCGACGACACAACCGACAACGATGAGACAGCCTATAGGGAGGAGGTCACAGACCTGGCCATGTGGTGCCAGGATAACAGCCTTTCCGTCTCCTCCATTCTCATCGAAGGCTGTGGTGGAGCAGCTTCAAGTTCCTTGGTGTCCACATCACCAACAAACTATCATGGTCCAAACACATCAAGACAATCTTGAAGAGGGCACGACAAAGCCTATTCCCCCTCAGGAGACAGAAAAGATTTGGCATGGGTCCTCAGATCCTCAAAAAGTTCTACAGCTGCACCATCGAGAGCATCCTGACTGGTTGCATCACTGTCTGGTATGGTAACTGTGTGTACGGCCCAGGACATCACTGGGGCCAAGCTTCCTGCCATCCAGGACCTCTATACCAGGCGGTGTCAGAGGAAGGCCCTAAGAATTGTCAAAGACTCCAGCCACACTAGACTGTTCTCTCAGCTACCGCAAGGCAAGCGTTACCGGAGAGCCAAGTCTAGATCCAAAAGGCTTCTTAACAGCTTCTACCCCCAAGCCATACGACTCCTGAACAGGTAATCACATGGCTACCAAGACAATTTGCATTGCCCCCCCTCAACCCTCTTTTACGCTGCTGCTAGGCTGTTTATTATCTAAGCATGGTCACTCCACCACATGTACATATTACCTCAATTACCTCGACTAACCGGTGCCCCCGCACATTGACTCTGTACCGGTACCCCTGTACATCAACACCATACCACTCCTGGTTACTATGACTACACAATATCAACACCATACCACTCCTAGTTACTATGACTACACAATGTCAACACCATACCACTCCTGGTTACTATGACTACACAATGTCAACACCATACCACTCCTGGTTACTATGACTACACAATGTCAACACCATACCACTCCTGGTTATTGTGACTACACAATATCAACACCATACCACTCCTGGTTACTATGACTACACAATGTCAACACCATACCACTCCTGGTTATTGTGACTACACAATATCAACACCATACCACTCCTAGTTACTATGGCTACACAATGTCAACACCATACCACTCCTGGTTACTTTGACAGCATTCACTTTTCCTGAAGCCTTCTTCACCGTCCTCGTGACTTCAAAATAGTTTCCCAAATAAACATCATTATCCAAAAAACGTTCTCCAACAAGCAACGATTCATCAGACTCATTTTCACAACAATTTCTCCCTTTTTGTTCCATTCTTGGACTTCACTGTTGTCCACTCATCGTTCTCGCTAACGGTCGTCGACGTGCTTCAGCACGACACTTCTGCTTCCGCCATCATCCCTATAGTGTCATACCAGGGTTTACTTATTCGATGAGGTTTAACAGAGTTTGGCATCCAATAATTATTGCATTACAGCCACCTACTAGAATGGACAATATCTCCATAATACTCTGCTTGAAAAAATAATAAACAGATACTCTGCCATCTAACACTACACTCAGAAAACATGTATATATTCACAGTGTCAGTCAAAAAGATTGGACAAACCTACTATTCAAGGGTTTTTCTTTATTTTGACGATTTTCTACATTGTAGAATAATAGAAGACATCAAAACTATGGAATAACACATACTGTACAGAATCATGTAGTAACAAAAAAGGGATTAATAAATCAAAATATATTTTATTTGAGATTCTTCAAAGTAGCCACCCTTTGCCTTGATGACAGCTTTGCGCACTCTTGGCATTCTCTCAACGAGCTTCATGAGGTAGTCACCTGGAATGAAATCAATTAACAGCTGTGCCTTCTTAATTCATTTGTGGAATTGCTTTCCTTCTTAACGCGTTTGAGCCAATCAGCTGTTGTGACAAGGTAGGCGGTGGTATACAGAAGAGCCCTATTTGGTAAAAGACCCAAGTCCATATTATGACAAGAACAGCTCAAATGACATGGTCAGTCAATCTGGAAATTTTCAAGAACTTTGAAAGTTTCTTCAAGTGCAGTCGCAAAAACCATCAAGTGCTATGATGAAACTGGCTCTCATGAGGACCGGCAAAGGAAGGAAAGACCCAGACTTACCTCTGCTACAGAGGATAAGTTCATTAGAGTTAACTGCACCTCAGAATGCAGCCAAAATAAATGCTTCACAGAGTTCAAGTAACAGACACATAACATCAACTGTTCAGAGGAGACTGTGTAAATCAGGCCTTCGTGGTCTAATTGCTGCAAAGAAACCTCTACTAAAGGACACCAATAAGAAGAAGAGCCTTGCTTGGGCCAAGAAAGACGAGCAATGGACATTAGACCGGTGGAAATCTGTCCTTTGGTCTGATGAGTCCAAATTTAAGACTTCTGGTTCCAACCCCGTGTCTTTGTCTTTGTGAGGAACTTTCCTTAAACGGAAGCAAATGGAACGAAACAGGAATAAACTTACCTTTGTCCAACAGAAACTCTAATGTGCAACTGTTGGACTAATGCCTAATGATTAAACCCTAGATCAGCTAGATGCAGGCAAGTGTGCAAGGCAGTATTGAACGCGTCTGTCACCTTGATTACTCTAAATTATCTTGACCTCTGCACCTATGTTTTAAACTTTAATTCATAGGCCAGGTTGTAGCATCCTCATGATGGGTAGAGGGAAAATGAGTATCGTGTAGTAGCCTAAACCTATCGATGTTCCATTGATCTGGATGAATGGAATATGAATGACAGTCATCCAGTCTGCTGAAATAGAAATAAGGCTCATACATTTGAATATATATATATATTCCTTCTCATCTTAAAACGGCACCGACCGCCACTGCTTTACTTACAGTATAGCCTACATGTAAAGCACCAGATATAATGACTCTTCAACCCTCCATAATAAAGAGAGACAGGATACTTACAATAGTTGTATTTATTTTCTGCCATTTAGAAGTTTATGTTGTATACATTTTCCGTGACTAAATTGTAAATATATATATATATATTTTTTTTTAAGCGATATAGAAATCCAACTAGAATATATGATGTCTGATTACTCAGGATTCTCTATGGACAGATATTAGCTATGGATTCCACAATGTCAACTTCACTCAGTTTTCTCTGCCGTGCTGCCTGTTTGGTGATTCCTGAAATAGGGATATGTTCACAATAAATCCTTATCATACCAGCTTTATTTTAAGAAGATGGTAAGGAATCTCTCCTGGGTGAGTTAGCTGGTGTTTCTTTAGGTCTCCTAGGGGACTGAATCTTTTCCTCACACTGTGCCAGTGAAATGGTGGGTCTTCAAATTTGTTCACTGACTGAAGCTTTCCACACAGGGAGCAGCTGCCACAATCCTTTGCAAGTCATTTTTTACCCCCTTTATCTAACCAGGTAAGTTATTATTAGTCATAATTAGCTGGTGTTATTTTGGAAATAAACTGGTGAAACTATCCCCACATTGATAGCAGAGTTAAGGCTTCTCCCCTATGTGAACAAACGGGTGTCTTCAGATCTAACGACACAGCTTTTCTCCTGTATGAATTCCCTGATGCTTCTTCAAATTTGCTGATGGACTGAAACGCTTCCCACACAGAGCAGCGGTATTGTTTCTCTCCTGTGTGAATTAACTGGATGTTAGGTGGTGTAAATGACTGACACACTTGCCACAATGAGATCATTGTTAAGGCTTCTCTACGGTGTGGGTTAGTTGGTGTCTCTTTAGGTTTCCTACCAGACTGAAACTCTTTCCACACTGAGAACAGTGGTAAGGTTTCTCCCCTGTGTGAGTTATCTGATGTTTCTTCAGAGTTGATGAATGACTGAAACTCTTACCACACTGGGAGCATTGGAACAGCTTTCCACCCGTGTGAATCAGCTGGTGTTTCTTTAGGAAATATAAACTGGTGAAACTATCCCCACACTGAGAGCAGTGGTACGGCTTCTCTCCTGTGTGAATTAACTGGTGTGTATTTAGGTTGGCTAACTGACTGAAACTCTTCCCACAATGAGAGCAGAGGTAAGGCTTTTCTCCAGTGTGAGTTAGGTGGTGTTTCTTTAGGAAATATAAACTGGTGAAACTATCCCCACATTGAGAGCAGAGGTAAGGCTTCTCTCCTGTGTGAGTTATCTGGTGTGGCTTCAGTTCAGATAACGTGGTGAAACTCTTCCCACATTGAGAACAAAGGTAAGGCTTCTCTCCTGTGTGAGTTAGTTGGTGTCTTTTCAGACTTGATAACTGACTGAAACTCTTTCCACATTGGGAGCAGTGGAAAGGTTTCTCTCCTGTGTGCGTTCTCGTGTGTGACTTTAATTCTCTTGGAGATCTGAAATCCTTCCCACACTGAGAGCAGTTGTATGGCTTCTCTCCTGTGTGAATTAACTGGTGTGTATTTCGGTTGGCTAACTGACTGAAACTCTTCCCACAATGAGAGCAGAGGTAAGACTTCTGTCCTGTGTGAGTTAGGTGGTGGTTTCTCAAAGTTGTTAACTGACTGAAACTCTTTCCACATTGGGAGCAGTGGTAAGGCTTCTCGCCTGTGTGAGTTCTCTGGTGCGTCTTTAGATGGTCCGAATGACTGCAACCCTTTCCACAAACAGTGCAGTGGTATGGCTTCTCTCCTGTGTGAGTTCTCTGGTGCGTCTTTAGTTTGCTTGGTGTTTCACATCTCATCCCACATTGACCACACGGGTATGTCGCCATCGTTTTTTGTGTCTGTTTTGATTTGAGGTGAGTTGGACAAATAACACTGCCTCTGCAATCTGAGCAGGGGTGGGGCCTACAAGTGTGTCTTCTCAACTCCTCTGGCTCATAGAAACTAGTGAAGCAGTCCATGCAGTGGTGATGTTTCTGTCTTGAGTTCCTCCGTCTGTGTTGTTTATGGTTTCCTGATGCTGTGGAACTGGGCTCACTGTCTGAACCTGTGTTGGAGATCTCTCCTGTGGGAACATGAACAGATATGGGGTTAGAATCAGGAACAGCATTGAAATGGTCTTTAACAGTCGTTTCTATATCAATATCAAACCATTTATTGGGTAACAATTGAGTACTTCACTTTAATACACTGAACAAAAATATAAATTCAAGAAGCAACAATTTCAAAAATTATACTCATAAAAGGAAATCAGTGAATTGAAAAACATTCATTAGGCCCTAATCTATGGAATTCACATGACTGGGAATACAGATATGCATCGGTTGGTCATAGATATGGGGCGGCAGGGTAGCCTAGTGGTTAGAGCGTTGGACTAGTAACCGAAAGGTTGCAAGTTCAAATCCCCGAGCTGACAAGGAACACGGTAGCTTATGCCTGCCCATACCATAACACGACTGCCATCATTACCACTCTGTTCACAACGTTATCAGCAAATTGCTCACCCACACGACACGCTTTCTGCCATCTGACCGGTACAGTTGAAACCAGGATTCATCCGTGAAGAGCACACTTCTCCAGCGTGCTTATGGTAGAGAATTGAACATTAAAATTATCTAGCAACAGCTACTGCTCCCTAAAAACTTGAGGTATCTTTGGCATTGTGTTGCGTGACAAAACTGCACATTTTAGAGTGGTCTTTTATTGTCCCCAGTTCCATGTAATGATCACGCTGTTTAATCAGCTTCCTGATATGCCACACCTGTCAGGTGGATGGATTCTCTTTGCAAAGGAGAAATGCTCACTAACAGGTGCCTCAAGTTTAAATAAAAGTTTTGTGCACATTTCTGGGATGTTTTCTTTCAGCTCATTAAATATTGGACCAATATTTTGCAGGTTGCGTTTACATTTTTGTTCACTGTGGATTTCCATTGAAATTGGGAAGGGAAAAAAAATAAGCTTTTTAGCAAAAAAAACACACAAAAAAAAACTCTCTCTCCAGAAAGAACTTTGCATAATTTACCACATGGTGACATCACCATGGAAGCCTCAACTCCCGGCCACACAAGTCTGCTGATTACAAGGTCCTGCGTAAAACAGCAACTAACAGGACATTTTTAAAATCACACTTTTAGTGTTAGTTTCATCAGCTGTCGTACAAAATGATGTAAAACAAAGGAAAAACTGCATTTTGAGTGCACTTGGGACTTTAAAAATCTAGATTCCTTCATTAAACCAATAACAAAAAAAACACCATATCTCTGTTGTGGTAAAACTCTGAGGGATGGGCTTTGAGAAATGTAACCACTCTCAGATTAACACCACATCTCTGTTGTGGTAAAACTCTGAGGGATGGGCTTTGAGAAATGTAACCACTCTCAGATTAAATAGACACATCTGAAGATGCAAGGACTGACCATGCATGATATGGGGCAGCAGGGTAGCCTAGTGGTTAGAGCGTTGGACTAGTAACCGAAAGGTTGCAAGTTCAAATCTGGTACAAATCTGTCATTCTGCCCCTGAACAGGCAGTTAACCCACTGTTCCTATGTCGTCATTGAAAATAAGAATTTGTTCTTAACTGACTTGCCTAGTAAAGTAAAGGTAAAAAATATCAAAATTATAGTTTTAACCATATTTAGAGGCGATACAGTGTTTGGTTACATTTAACATTGTTTACAAATATTGGAGAAAAACAAGCTTGTATGTTTGGTTCTGATGGGGAACGACCATTGAACTGCGAGCCATTTCTAAGTTACATTCATCAAGAATCAATGGGTAAATATCATTAATTTCAAATCAATAGGTAAATATAATTTTTTTCAAAGTCAAAAAATTGATGTAGGATCAAATGATTCTTGATTTAAGAATTTTCCCCAAACGTACACAAGGTCCAATGAAAATGTTTACTTCTGCTTTGTCCCTGAAAGACACACAGGGGAGGTTGGAGCAGGGGACTTCCATGCTCTGGCTCCCGTGGAGCAGTTGTTGTGGAGGGTTAAGTGCCTTACTCAAGGGCACAACAGCGGGTGATGACATCTGGGATTTGATATCAGATAGCAGCAACCTTCCAGTTGCACAGCTCACCTTCCGACAGAGTTTTGGAACCTCCTGGGGCTGCCAACGCACCAACTTCTCTGCAGGACCCGGAATTCAAACTGTCAATCCTTGGTCGCTGGCTCACCTCTCTAACCGTTAGGCTACCGGCCGCCCCTTTAAACAAACACAATACGGATGTTCCAGGAAAAAAATGTCTCTTCGCGGCAGTGTAGCCTAGTGGTTAGAGCGTTGGGCTAGTAACCGGAAGGTTGCAAGTTCAAATCCCCGAGCTGACAAGGTGCAAATCTGTCGTTCTGCCCCTGAACAGGCAGTTAACCCACTGTTCCTAGGCCGTCATTGAAAATAAGAATTTGTTCTTAACTGACTTGCCTAGTTAAATAAAGGTAAAAAAAAAAAATCTGCATCGCTTTGATATTTTAAGAAGAACTTTTGCACCAATAATGACTTTTAAAAGCTTGTTATATTAAATGACCACAGAGAAGTGCAGATATGTATCATTTTGACAAGTCCCTCCTGTGCACCTCAGTGGCGTCTTGGACGATTTTAACCCATCGAACACCAAAACGTATCGACATTTTCACCATCATTGTAAAGCCCTAGTGGTGATGTTGATGCTTCTGGAAAGTCCTTTCTGAACGTTATCATTTACTTCATGTGATTAGTGACTCATTTACCACCGTCCCTCATTTTAAGGTCAAACCCGTTACGGAAACTGAACGCTCGTTTTAAGATGGTGAAACTATTCCTTTTTGGAAAGAAGAGGAGGGCGCTCAATCAACGTGAGTCGAGGTGCAATTTATAAAAAATAAATCATCATCGCAAAGGAAAATCATAACACTGGCACTTCCCTTTGTGGGATTATTCTGATGAAGGCCAACGTAGACTGAAACATTGACCTTTAACCTTGTTTAAAGAAAACAAAGACACTATTCTTTCTACAGAAACATTGACCATCTAATAGTCAAATCATAGTGTATAAACAGGTGAGCTGGTTCTACTCTTTATGTATAAACGGGTGAGCTGGTTCTACTCTTTATGTATAAACAGGTGAGCTGGTTCTACTCTTTATGTATAAACAGGTGAGCTGGTTCTACTCTTTATGTATAAACAGATGAGCTGGTTCTACTCTTTATGTATAAACAGGTGAGCTGGTTCTACTCTTTATGTATAAACAGGTGAGCTGGTTCTACTCTTGATGTATAAACAGGTGAGCTGGTTCTACTGTATATGTAAAATCAGGTGAGCTGGTTCTACTGTATATGTATAAACAGGTGAGCTGGTTCTACTGTATATGTAAAAGCAGGTGAGCTGGTTCTACTGTATATGTAAAAGCAGGTGAGCTGGTTCTACTGTATATGTATAAACAGGATAACTTACTCAAACCGAGGAAAATAAAGTATGCTGGTATGTGAATGGTGAATAATGAAAAAACATTAAGGCTAATATTTCAAGGCTCTCTCAGTAGACCATTTAAAACCCCTTTATTATTAGGCTACTGGGCTAATGGCCAGGATGAAAAGACACCTATGTGATGCTGTTAAACCAGCCAGGATTTAGGAGTAGGGTAGGATGTTTGTAAATACCAGACTCACCGGCACAAAATGAACATCTCTCTACCATGGACAGTGTGTGTCATGGCTGGATAGGTTGTGGTTCCACTCTCTAAACCAACTGTGTTACCTAGGAGACCTGCTGTTTGTGGGTCTGAAACGTTCCTTTTAGAGCTGCATGAAACTGTCAGTGTTTTTAAGGACACGCCTCCAATATTGCCACCCCTCCCACCTCAGCACAAGTGAGCTGATGTTACACAGATGTTAGACCGGTACATAGCTGAACCTGGCGTTGGGGCTGGAAAATGCCAGCGCTCATGTTCTAACAATTCCAAATTAATGTGTATTTGACACTTGGGCCTCTAATCGCCAGCTGAAAACAGAGCCCATAATGTTAAAGCCCCCATGCAGTATTTTTAATAAATCACTGCATGTTTTTATTTCATGAAAATAACTTCAAATATATTTGTTATCATTTATTTCCCTGAGCCTCCTTTTACCATTGAAATTCTCAGTCTGATCTTCTGGGCATGTTGATACAAATTAAAATATATTTACATACACAGCCCTAATTGGCGGATAGAGCCTACCCCGCTTACCCCTTCAAAGAAAAAGTTACCAGATTGGTGGAAAGACAATAATAGTTCTGGACTCCCCTGTGGTTGTCAATGCACCAGCCTCTCTCCATCCTGAACTACTGAACTTACCTGGGTCAGTGTTCCCATCTACTTCTTCCTCCTCTTCCCTGTTCTCCACTTCTGTGACTGCTCTCTGCTCCGCCTCCTCTGTGACTGCTCTCTGCTCCTCTTTGAATGCTCTCTCCTCTGCCCCCTCCTCTTTGAATGCTCGCTCCTCTGCCTCCTCCTCTTTGAATGCTCTCTCCTCCGCCTCCTCTATGACTGCTCTCTGCTCCTCTTTGAATGCTCTCTCCTCTGCCTCCTCCTCTTTGAATGCTCTCTCCTCTGCCTCCTCTTTGAATGCTCTCTCCTCCGCCTCCTCTGTGACTGCTCTCTGCTCCTCTTTGAATGCGCGCTCCTCTGCCTCCTCCTCTTTGAATGCTCTCTCCTCTGCCTCCTCTTTGAATGCTCTCTGCTCCGCCTCCTCTGTGACTGCTCTCTGCTCCTCTGTGAATGCGCGCTCCTCCTCTGTGAATGCTCTCTCCTCCTCTGTGAATGCTCTCTCCTCCTCTGTGAATGCTCTCTCCTCCGCCTCCTCTGTGACTGCTCTCTGCTCCTCTGTGAATGCTCTCTGCTCCGCCTCCTCTGTGACTGCTCTCTGCTCCTCTGTGAATGCTCTCTCCTCCACCTTCTCTTTGAATGCGCGCTCCTCTGCCTCCTCTTTGAATGCTCTCTCCTCCTCCTCCTCTTTGAATGCTCTCTCCTCCTCCTCCTCTTTGTATGCCCTCTCCTCCGCCGCCTCTTTGAATGCTCTCTGCTCCTCTGTGAATGCTCTCTCCTCCGCCTCCTCTGTGACTGCTCTCTGCTCCTCTGTGAATGCTCTCTCCTCCGCCTCCTCTTTGAATGCTCTCTCCTCCGCCTCCTCTTTGAATGCTCTCTCCTCCGCCTCCTCTTTGAATGCTCTCTCCTCCGCCTCCTCTTTGAATGCTCTCTCCTCCGCCTCCTCCTCTTTTAATGCGCGCTCCTCTGCCTCCTCCTCTTTGAATGCTCTCTCCTCCTCCTCTTTAATCCCTCTCTCCTCCTCCTCCTCTTTGACTATCACATTGAGTTCCAGTGGTTGACTACAGTCCTCCAGCTTCACTAAGACCATCTCTGGACCCCACTGTGAGCTTCTCTGTGCTGGAAAACCACAGTAAGAACCCGGGGACTTGGGTTCAGACATGGAAGGCTATTGTAGGATTCAAAAGAGGCACAAACAAAATGTAAGGTGAGTTTCACAACTGGAACATCTTAAAGGAATATATCTAAATATTCCAGCCACTAATACATTTAGCTAGCTAGTATTGCTTTGGCGATTGTACAGCTAGCGTTAGCAACGTTAAGCTAGTTGGGTAAGCATTATCTTACTGACGAATTTTACTGGCACTTTTTTTTACTGTCACTTTCTCACTAGGATGAAACGATAGACACATTATCAGCAAGACCTTCATTTGAAACATTGCCGAACCAAAATGACATTTGATTTGTAATCTCTAAAATGACCAATTAGCTAATGATTAGGTGCTGAAATTAAAATAACTAGCTTGCTAGCTAGCCAGCCTTAGAAACTGCCTAGCTAACTAGCCATGCTCACTTATTAGCCAATATATCTTTGCCATCTTGAAGATGAACAATTCACACATCACACAATTCACATTACTGTCTTAATAACAAATAACGGTATCATTCACAACAGCATCTTTAAGAGTTGCTTGGCATGATCGATCGATCGATCGATAGATAGAAACGTTCGTTAGCTTGAGTAGGCATTTTAATGACCAGTGAGTAAGCTAGCTAACGTTTGCTAAAATGGCTATTGTTTACACATAATTTGGTGGATGTCGATAAATAATCCGCCTACTAATGTTTACATATGGAATCTTTTCAGAATATATTAGAAATGTAGATCTTACCTTGACGCTTGACATTGAACTGGCAGCTGTTGTTGTTCTAGCTCGCGCAACTCCTTCTTTGGTTTAACGGCGGGTGGCTTCCAGTATAATGTTGCATTACCGCCACCAACTGCACCGGAGAATAAATAAATTATACTTTGTGATACAAATTACCCTGCCAAGTATTGTTGATGTTCTCGGTATCCATAGCCAGAATAGCCAGAGGTTTCTTGTTATATTCATCATACCTTGGTTTTGTGGTAAGTGTGAATGAAAAAAAAAAAATTGATAATGGTTTTCATAAACATACATTGTCCTATGGGATATTCATTGGCAAGGTAAGGAAGGAGGATGGTAAATTTGATATGCATTACATATACCAATTAACATACCTTTGTATTTTTTGGATTCACAGACTTCACCATCCCTACACCTCTGAATATAACAGGAAACCTGTTCAATCATCATCCACTGCAAAATCATTCTGGCTATATACGGAGAACATCAACACATTAACATCAACAGGCCAGAGGATATACCCATTGGACTTGGGGCTCTGCTGGGAGTTTACCTCATATTTAGATTGTTTTTATTCTGCTTTGCCACTAAAATCATAACACTGACAACTAAAATATTGTATTATTGTTGTTATTGTTATGCATATTAATAATAATATGGGGGAGGGGGTTACATTTTTACCCCAAAAGGTTATTTAAAAAGGTTATTTGAAGAACTTATAGGGCTTCCCCCACAGTTTCAATTTGAATAACTTATAGGGCTTCCCCCACAGTTTAAATTTGAAGAACTTATAGGGCTTCCCCGCAGTTTCAATTTGAAGAACTTATAGGGCTTCCCCCACAGTTTCAATTCGAAGAACTTATAGGGCTTCCCCCACAGTTTCAATTTGAAGAACTTATAGGGCTTCCCTCACAGTTTCAATTCGAAGAATTTATAGGGCTTCCCCGTAGTTTCAATTCGAAGAACTTATAGGGCTTCCCTCACAGTTTCAATTCGAAGAATTTATAGGGCTTCCCCGTAGTTTCAATTCGAAGAATTTATAGGGCTTCCCCCACAGTTTCAATTCGAAGAATTTATAGGGCTTCCCCCACAGTTTCAATTTGAAGAACTTATAGGGCTTCCCCCACAGTTTCAATGTGAAGAACTTATAGGGCTTCCCCCACAGTTTCAATGTGAATAACTTATAGGGCTTCCCTCACAGTTTCAATGTGAAGAAGTTATAGGGCTTCCCTCACAGTTTCAATGTGAAGACGTTATAGGGCTTCCCCACAGTTTCAATGTGCAGAACTCCTAAAGGATACACAAGGAACCTTTTCTTTTTAGAGTGTATAGTTGATAACCATGTCAATGAAGACTAAAAAGCCAAACATAGCCAACCTTACGGAAGCACGTCACTCTGTACTGGCAAAATTCTACAACTCACAGGGGCCTCGTTCATAACCGTTGCTAAATGTAACAGTATAACGTTGGACTAGTAAATTAAAGGTTGCAAGATCAAATCCCGGAGCTGACAAGGTACAAATCTGTCGTTTTGCCCCTGAGCGAGGCAGTTAACCCACTGTTCCTAGGCCGTCATTGAAAATAAGAATTTGTTCTTAAATGACTTGCCTAGTTAAATAAAGGTTCAATTGAAAAATATAGAATTACATTAAGAGTCATAAAGATTTGTGATTTGACTTTATAAATGTAAATGTTTTATTGTGGCATAAACACAACCAGACATGAAATAATGTTTTCATCTGATTGTCAAACAATCACCTCAAAAGGTCTCCTTTATTAGGCTACAGTCGTGAAGGGAAAGAAAACACCAGAAAGTGTCATGACATTTGGAGATTGTCATTATGCCAGAATTTATGCGTCCACTGCTGTCCGCGTGAGTCTCGTGTCGGCCACTCATCTCTGCCTTGGCAAAATGTGATGTGGTTAGACGAGAACACTGACATTATGGAGCGTAGGCTACACCACCCGTTTAAGGCCATTGGCTCGTTGTTCATGCCTCTGACAGGCAGTAGTGATAAAGAGTGGTCTACTAGCTTACAGTTTGACATTTTGTTTTAATTATTGTGAAAGGCTCATGTTTTACCGGTACGGCGTACCCCCACTATTTATTTTGCCGGGGACGTCGTACCGCCTTACTTCCCCCTTGGTGGTAGCTCAAGCTACTTTACATAGTGGTTTTCTAAATTTTTCTTTAGACCTTTGACAGCTGCACGGAATACTGGCTGGAGTAGTTCCATCCTCTCAGGTCCCCAGATCTGTGTAGGGCTCTGAGGGAATTTGAAAGACTGAGGATTACGTTTTTGTTTTGTATGTTGTTTTTCAGACGTTTGGGGGGGTTACGTTTTTTTTCTTTTTTTCCCTTTTCTATTTTGGATTTCCACCCTTTGTTTTCTGAATCCAGTAGAGGGCAGGAATACAACTTTTCAGGTTGTAGTCCACCCTAAAACCCCACTGAAGAAGACAAAGCTGAAGAAGACAAAGATCTGAGCAAGTATGGGTAGCTGCAGCCCAATATGGCGACCGGAGTGTGAGTGTGTCAAAAGGAGTGGGCGTATGGAGAGCGAATCAGCTAATTGGGCAGATTTGTTGCCACTCAAGATGGTTGTACATGGCTGATTGGGCTGCACAACGAGTCAATAAGCCGTAGACTAGTGCACCGGTGTTCTATGGGACTCTCAATCACGGCCAGATGTGATACAGCCTGGATTCGAACCAGGGACGCCTCTTGCACTGAGATGCTGCGCCACTCGAGAGCCCAAATGGTCTGGGGGTAAAAGCTATTGGCCAATCTGTTAGTTTTTGCAATGACACTCCTATAGTGCCTTTCTAGATAGTTAATATTGATAACCATCTAGTTGTCACCTTGATACATGTACATACATTCGACTCAATGGGGAGGCCATGAATGGCAACAACACTACTGTCCGGCAATGGCGTGAGAAGTAGCTACCTAGTTTCAGGGTGATAGTCATAGTCAGCACATGCAAACAACGCGTGAAGCAGTTGGATTAAATGCATTAGACACATTTCAGTTGAACAACTGACTAGGTATCCCCCTTTCCCTTACACCAATCATCAGTACAAACAAAATGTTTGTATAAAACTAACCGTGAAATGCGACTCGGACTCATCATTTGGATTCAAAACAGAAGTCCAAATCCTCGCTGTATATTAGGTCAATATACAGTATTGCGTGGTAAGAAGCGGAAGGAAAAAAACACCGCTCAATCAAAACCGGAGCGCTTTCGACACACCCACTCGCCAATACTCCAGTCGCCATATTGTGCCGCAGCTACCCCCTTCTCGAATGTAGACCTTTTTTTGGAAGTACTGGTGCTTTCAGGACAACTGGGGGGGAAACGAGGTTAAATAATGACGTTAGTGAACTTCAGGTCGGAGCTCTAGAAAGATGCCCTAGTATCCGACTTGGATGACTGTTCAAAATGATTTTCCAAATCGGAGCGAACGTATTTTGACATTATAACGGTTGCACAGTTGTCTAATGGGACAATAAATTGTAAGAGAGGATATTCGTCAAATTCAACGTCTCCTCTACCAAGATACTGGTGCAGCTAGCTAACGGTAGCTAGTAACAACAACAAAAAGCTACCTTTGGCTAGCAGCTAGCTACCTGCAGTAAACCTAATGTTTACTGTGCGCCATGCAAGCTTTAGTCGCACATTATTCATCAACTCCTAAACTCACTATTATTCATCAACTCCCAAACTCACATTTAATGTTGAAAAGTCTTTGCTATTAATCGTTTGGGGGAGAAAAGGTTGAGCTCCAGTGGGACTGTAAACTTCCGGTCCGTACTAAAACCGGAAGTGACGTAAAATTTATGCTGCCATCAGGTAGGTGGCTAGTAACTCCGCGTTTTCCAAGTTATAATACATATATTTATATATGAGACGTGACTTGATACGTTGCTGATTTAAGGAGTACTGCCCCTACTAGAATGCGGGATCATCTAAATAGCTAGAACTCTATGAAAAGGACAGAAACAGAGAGAGCAAGCTAACAGAAGTACTAACATCGTTAGCATAGGTGGGTGGCTGTTTTGTTTGCTGCAGTACTGTTAACGTCAGAAGCTGGCCTTTATTGGTGAGTGCTGAAATAGTGGCAACATGTTCACAAAAATAAACCGTAATATTTCCGCCGTTATCATCATCATGTCATCTGTGCCTCCACTTGTCATTGCTAATTGTAGCCCTCGGTCTTGTATGTCTGTAAACATCAGATCTGTAATAACGTTAAACATTATGCCTCTGCCTACCAGCTATATGCTGTGAGTGACTTATCTCCTTTGTGTCACTAGTTATGTTTCCGTGAACTTGTCCAATGATTTGTCGACATTTACAAAGTTCGCATAGAAGACAGTTGCCTGGAAACCCGACATTGAATTCCCTAGAATTCTACGTCCATCCGAAATGTAGCGTTTTGAATCATGAACGTTTCCTCTCGCGACCTCCACAAGCGAGAATGTTGAATCCAAATCTATTTTAAGGTAGGCCTACCGGTGGTCCGTGCAGTTGGTCTCTTTGGTGGTAGGAATGTGAGACATATCGATAGGAAAGTATAATTAGCCTGCATGGATAGAATGCAAGAATTTACTCATATTTGCCATATTCTAATAATGAATGTGCCGACATATCGCCATGGTCCATGCAGCTCTCTCTAACTTTAGGTGGCATTCTGCCTTCCAGTGATTAGCTTCTCTAACAACTGGTTCCTGTGAACTACAGTCTCGACACTGTGTTTTAACGTTTAGAAACAACAACCACTGCTACTGTCTGTCATCTATGCATTGTCACTTTAACTCTACATGTACATACTACCTCAAATAACCGATGCCCCTGCACATTGACTCTGTATCGGTACCCCCCCTGTTTACTCTCCCTGTTATTTCAGGCTGCTCTTTAATAATGTTACTTTTATCTTATCTGTATTTCTTCATTGTTTGTTAGGGTCTTGTAAGTAAGCATTTCACCTGTTGTATTCGGTGCAGTGACTAATACGATTTGGTAATCCTCGCTCTCGAAACATATGGCCCTTTCATTAGCGAGAAAAAAATACTTGAAATAAAAAATATTTTTCACAGATTCATACAGATATGGGTGCCTCCATCTGACGAAACTACACTTCCTCTACACTTCCCGAGTTATGCGTACAAGTGTTTGAAGCACGCTAGATACGGTTCGAACACACCGACCGTGACATTGCGCAAAATAGTATGCAGCATAATCTGGATATGTATGCAACCAAAGTTCAACATTCACCTTCTGCTGCCATTTATGTCAAGCCGTCTACACTTACAGTTTGACCCATACGTTCAACGTATGCACCACACCGAACGCACTGCAACTACCCTCCGCAACACGATGCTGCAAGGCAAACGCAACATTTCATTGTGCAGGTGTGTTCGAAGCATGGCAATGTAGCACAGGTGGTCACCTCTGTTTTCTGTAAACAAACGCTGTAACATGGATACAATATGGCCATGTGGAACACTAACCTTATGAAGGTGTCGTTTTATAAGTTATTTATGTTTCCAAAACGGTACCTAAAGCTAGGCTCTTAACAAAACTCCCTCGTCAGAAGATACTATCACAAATAGGCGCAAAAACATTTGGCGTCTATGAATGGGGTAAGTGCAATGATGTATATAAACTCTGGATTGCTGATGCTATGTATGGGCTATTGAGAGGCTTTGAAGCTGTTGGTCATCCATATTGGCACTCCCTAGTAGGAGCAGTTCTCCATAGGAATGAATGGCATTCTACAGTATTTCAATCAAATGTTGAATTACATGTATTTTTGTTTTAGTGAGGACAATAACACTAGTAATCTACTTTAAGGAACATGTTTTGATATTTTTATATTTAGGTCACATCATTTAAACGTATACATTAAAATGTCTGTAATGGAATTCATGTGTCCAACGAATGGAGCCTTTTCTGTATGTTGGTCATCTATGAACATTTGAACATCTTGGCCATGTTCTGTTATAATCTCCACCCGGCACAGCCAGAAGAGGACTGGCCACCCCACATAGCCTGGTTCCTCTCTAGGTTTCTTCCTAGGTATTGGCCTTTCTAGGGAGTTTTTCCTAGCCACCGTGCTTCTACACCTGCATTGCTTGCTGTTTGGGGTTTTAGGCTGGTTTTCTGTACAGCACTTTGAGATATCAGCTGATGTATGAAGGGCTATATAAATACATTTGATTTGATTTGTAGCTTCCAAAATATTATTTACAATGGTGGGAGAGTGTCAAGGTGGCAACACGGTGACTTCAACACAGCGCCCTATGTCATCTAGTGTGTGTGTAAAAATATATACTGTAGATCATTGGGTAACTTGATCTCCTGTAGATCTTAAATAATTGGATGGCGAAACTTGCAAGGCAAAGCAATTCAGGTATTCTTAAAAGTTAGGAAAATCAGTCCTAAAAATAAATGTAATTTTTAGTTGAAAAAATTGATTTTGCAGGCAGTAGGCATTTTCAATTAAATGTGGAGTTTTATATATAGTTACGTGATAACATCACGTGCCCTGTGTACCTTCAACTTTATCCTGCTATAATTTCTTTGGGGGGAAAAAAAACACGTTCAATCATCATGTCTTGTAGTAAAGAAAGTTTGGCAAAAGACAAAACTACCCATGTCGAAACCGATACAAATGTTGTTGATGTTTAGAAAAGTTCTCCTAGATCTGCCGTTTCCATTACACATGTCGCAATGATATTTTTTGCGACATTGCTGGGTCAATGGAAACCTGCCTACTGTCGCCAAAACATAACATTTCACTTTGTGTGTGCGTGTGTGTGTGTGTGTGTGCGTGTGTGTGTGTGTGTGTGTGCATGCCATCACACCTACAGATAAAGCACTGTATATGGATCCTCACATCAGTGTGAAAGACGAACCCACTAGTGATGATGACGTTACACACAGCTGGTGCAACCCTGTCCGGCCCTCACAAATGGACTACAGTCATGAAGGTAAACTAGGATATATATATAACATGTTTTTTCCTACTTTAAAAGTGTTTAAGAAGTGAGGCAGTGCCACTCCTCTCATATGTTCTGTTTCATTGGGTAGGATAGAGTAGAGAGGAAAGCGTTCTGAAATAGAAGTGGACCACAGCCGTACACATGCTACTGGAGGAGACGGTTACTGCCTGAAAACATGCCATCATGTCAGATCTCACAACGGCTGGCTGTCTATATTTTTGAGAAATTAAGGCATATACAGTTGAAGTCAGAAGCTTACATGCACTTAGGTTGGAGTCATTAAAACTAGTTTTTCAATCACTCCATAAATTTCTTGTTAACAAACTGTAGTTTTTGCAAGTTGGTTAGGACATCTACTTTGTGCATGACACAAGTAATTTTTTCCAACAATTGTTTACAGACAGATTATTTCACTTATAATTCACTATATCACAATTCCAGTGGGTCAGATGTTTACATACACCAAGTTGACTGTGCCTTTAAACAGCTTTGAAAATTCCAGAAAATTATGTCATAGATTTAGAAGCTTCTGATAGGATAATTTACATCATTTGAGTCAATTTGAGGTGTACATGTGGATGTATTTCATGGCCTACCTTCAAACTCAGTGCCTCTTTGCTTGACATCATGGGAAAATCAAAAGAAATCAGCCAAGACCGCAGGGAAAAAAATTGTAGACCTCCACAAGTCTGGTTCATCCTTGGGAGCAATTTCCAAACGCCTGAAGGTACCTCGTTCATCTGTACAAACAATAGTACGCAAGTATAAACACCATGGGACCATGCAGCCGTCATACTGCTCAGGAAGGAGACGCGTTCTGTCTCCTAGAGATGAACGTACTTTGGTGCGAAAAGTGCAAATCAATCCCAGAACAACAGCAAAGGACCTTGGGAAGATGCTGGAGGAAACCGGTATAAAGATATCTATATTCACAGTAAACGAGTCCTATATCGACAGAACCTGAAAGGCCGCTCAGCAAGGAAGAAGCCATTGTTCCAAAACTGCCATAAAAAAGCCAGACTACGGTTTGCAACTGCACATGGGGACAAAGATTGTACTTTTTGGAGAAATGTCCTCTGGTCTGATGAAACAAAAATGGCCATAAAGACCATCGTTATGTTTGCAGAAAAAGGTTGAGGCTTGCAAGCCAAAGAACACCATCCCAATTGTGAAGCACGGGGGTGGTAGCATCATGTTGTGGGGGTGCTTTGCTGCAGGGGGGACTGGTGCACTTCACAAAATAGATGAGGGAGGAAAATTGTGGATATATCGAAGCAACATCTCAAGACATCAGTCAGGAAGTTAAAGCTTGGTCACAAATGTGTCTTCCAAATGGACAATGACCCCAAGCATACTTCCAAAGTTGTGGCAAAATGGCTTAAGGACAACAAAGTCAAGGGATTAGAGCGGCCATCACAAAGCCCTGACCTCAATCCCATAGAACATTTGTGGGCAGAACTGAAAAGGCATGTGCGAGCAAGGAGGCCTACAAACTTGACTCCGTTACACCAGCTCTGTCAGGAGGAATGGGCCAAAATTCACCCAACTTATTGCGGGAAGCTTGTGGAAGGCTACCCAAAACGTTTGACCCAAGTTAAACAATTTAAAGGCAATGCTAACAAATACCAATTGGGTGTATGTAAACTTCTGACCCACTGGGAATGTGATGAAAGAAATAAAAGCTGAAATAAATCATTCTCTCTACTATTATTCTGAAGTGGTGATCCTAACTCACCTAAAACAGGGAATTTTTACTAGGATTAAATGTCAGGAATTGTGAAACTGAGTTTTAATGTATTTGGCTAAGGTGTATGTAAACGTCCGACTTCAACTGTATACTTCCCCAAACCATTTTATATCCTTAATATTAAGAATAAGCAAAGTTTTGATTTCTGCTCATACCACAGAGGACTCTAGATGTATATCACCCGTTTTAGCATGGACGTTGCCATTGAGGGCTTCCACCATTTTAATTGGGTAAGAGAATATCATGTTACCATTGGTGTATTAAAGTCATGGTGATGGCCCCTTAATAATGAATTCAAGTGGGGAATGGGAACAGTAACTTTATGATCAAACTTTATCTTGGTTCCATAAGAAAGCTGAGGGAGATTTTACCTCAATTCTGTTACCAAACTTTGGATCTGCACTGTTCTTCTAGTAAATGTGTTTTTATAGTAACATTTTCAGTGTAAATTGTTAAAATAGAGTGGGATGGTTTGTTAAACTTTGAAATCAATGGTGTTTGTTAGGCATACATTTTAAAGTGGAAAAATCTGAGTCAGTGTCATTCCATTACCATGGAAATGCCATATTGTAACAAACCTAGCTAGTGTTGACCATAAGGCCGGTTAGGCACAATTCCCATAACTCGCCAAAAATTCCCAGATTTTCCAGAAATCTTAGCTGGAGGATTCACAGATTTCCTGCTTCTCTCCTGATCTTGAGATTCTTCCAACTGGGATTTTGTTAAGGGGATTTAGAAATGAACCTAATTCTATTCCATCCCCAGGTGCTGTTGATAAGTCTGAGTTGGAACCAGGTGACCTTCCAGGCCTCAGTGAGGCAAGAAAACCAACATTCAATGTGATTGTCAAAGAGGAGGAGGAAAAGGAGGATGATGAAGATGATGAGGAGGACATGGTTGACAGAGGTTGGGTTTGGGGAGAACATTATCAGTTTCATAGTAATGTCCGTAGCATTGTGTTAAAGGCCCAGTTGTGGTCAAAATTCTGTGTTTCTTTGTTTTGTGTCAGTTTCATCAGCTGTTCTATAAATATAACACTGTAAAAGTGTAATATATATATATATATATATATATGTATGTATGTATGTATGTATATGTGTGTATATGTATATATATATATGACCAGTGTTATTTCTTGATAGTTGCTGATTGAAAATGCCGTCTACACCAGGGGTGGGCAATTCCAGTCCTCGAGGGCCTGATTGGTGTCACAGTTTTGCCCCAGCTAACACACCAGACTCCAATAATCACCTAATCATGATTTTCAGTTTAGAATGCAGATTGATTAATCAGCTGTGTTTGCTAGGGATGGAGAAAAGGTGTGAACCAATCAGGCCCTCAAGGACTGGAGTTGCCCACCCCCTGATCTACATATTCTAATCAGCAGATTTTGTATGGGTGGAGTTAAGAGACCAATAACAGAGCCCCTAATCTCTCAACCAATAACAGATAGTTTTCAGGTGACAATTCCCTCCAATTCGGCCCCTCCCAGACAGAACTAGCAAGATTCTTGCATGAGATTTGTTTGTTGTTGCTACCAAGCTATTTTTGTTTATTTTTGACAACTTTAATGGGACACTTACAGTAAGGTACTTAATTGTTACAGAGAAATTATTTGATATTCAGTCAAAAACGGCTGCATTGGGCCTTTAATAGTATATGTCACGTACATTGTGTAATATGCCCCACATTGAGTGACTGCCCGCCCAATAACTACCTGTGTCTTATCTCACTCGCGCACACACACACATTTTTTGTTTACTCTAAACAAAAAAATTCTAGCCTGGTTAATCCAGACACTAACCAATGTTTTAACCAGGCTAAATCTATTCCCTTGTCTGTCTAGGTTCAGACACTGACTACACACCAAGTCCCGCTGTGGTAGTGAAGGTGGGAGAACACAAACCACCAAAGAATAAGAACACAGTAAAGAAACTTCACCAGTGCCCCGACTGTGGTAAAACCTTTGAGAGGCTGTCGCGTCTGAAGAGGCACGAGCCATCACACTTGAGGAAGAGCAAGCACCCGTGCCCTGACTGCAACCAGTCTTTTGGCAACCTCTCAGTCCTGAAGAAACACAGGGCAACACACAAGAGCACCGAGAAGCTGACTCACCAGTGTCAACAATGTGGCAAGACGTTTGAGAAGCTATCGCGCCTCAGAAGGTAAGCCAGAACACCAAAGACCCATTTCTGTTCTGTAAAAAGTTAATGGACAATTAACTGTGTAGACAATAACAATAGTGTTCTAATCTAAGGCACCAGCCCGTACACCAGAGGAGAAAGAGGATGGACCACCCGTGTCCTAAATGTGGCAAGACCTTCAAGAAGTTATCCGGCCTGGTTCGGCACGAGCGAGGACACACCGGAGAGAAACCGTTCCCTTGCTCCCAGTGTGGGAAGAGCTTTGCCGACGACCGTCACCGGAAAGTGCACGAGCAGGCTCACCAAGGGAAGCTGGAGAGACCCCACCGCTGCGCTGACTGCGGGATCTGCTTCCCCAAACCATCCGAGCTTCGACGGCACCAACGTGCTCACACGGGAGAGAAACCGCACCGCTGCCCTGACTGTGGGAAGGCCTATTCCCGGTCAGAGACTCTGAAGAGGCACCTTCTCATCCACACGGGGGAGAGACCTCACCTCTGCACTGATTGTGGGAAAAGCTTCATTGACTTGCAGCAGTTGAAATCTCACCAGCGGATTCACACTGGAGAGAAACCATTTCACTGCCCCGTGTGTGGGAAGGGTTTCTCACAGAGGGGTAACATGAGGGCACACCATCGGACTCACACAGGGGAGAAACTTCATCACTGTGCCGACTGCGGGGCCAGTCTCTCCACATCTTCTAGTTTAAAAGAGCATCAGCTCATTCACACAGGAGAGAGGCCCTTCCAGTGTCTGGTCTGTGGCAAACGCTTTCTGCACATCTGGAGACTCAGAAAACACCAGAAGACACACACACACCGGACTAACATACACACACCGGACTAACACACACACACCGGACTAACACACACACACACCGGACTAACACACACACACACCGGACTAACACACACACACACCGGACTAACACACACACACACCGGACTAACACACACACACCGGACTAACACACACACACCGGACTAACACACACACACTGGACTAACACACACACACCGGACTAACACACACACACCGGACTAACACACACACACCGGACTAACACACACACACTGGACTAACACACACACACCGGACTAACACACACACACCGGACTGACACAAACCGGACACACGCTGGATACACATAAGGAAGACGTCTCTGTGTGCTTTGAAAGAGCAGCAACTGTAGTGTTGTACTACTACTACTAATATTAATACTACTAATAGTTAATACAACTAATATTAATACGAGGATTGTGGGTTCAATTCCTGGGACCACCCATGCGTGAATGTGTGCATGCATGACTGACTGACTGTAAGTTGCTTTGGATAAAAGCATCTGCTAAATGGCTGTTATTATTAATATTAATATCAGCAACGCAGAACCAACCAAAATAATTTCGCTCACTTTAATAGCTTGCAGTAGGGATCTGCTTGTGAGTATTCAAATGACATATGTGTACAGGGCTGGTGTACTACAAAGCAGGATCAATTAATTATCCAGCTAACTTTGATAAGCAACCAGAAATATCTATTGATTTTTCTGACTAATTAATGCATTCAAAATGAGATATGCGTTGTTGGTTGAGTCAGTTAAACAATGCCAATTCCAAGCTTATCTTTCTAAAACAAGAAAAGGTCATATCAGAATATTTAGACAGGCTGACTCATTGAATGGTCATTGAATGGTCTTTGTAGTTTACCCCTCTGGTCTACGCCTTGTCCCATTTTAATCAACACTGAACAATGCTCTTTATACGTCTGACATAACTATTTATTTTAATGGGACATTTAATAGTCTTATGTTTTGTGTGTGTTTGTGTACACGTTTTACTATACTTGTGAGTACCAGTAGTCCTCATGAATAGTAAACTAACTAAAATTCAGAGAAGTAAGGACTTTTTTTTTGCAGTCTTCACTTGTAAAAATGTTATTTTAGGCTTAGGGGTTAGGTTCACAGTTAGGGTTAGGGGTTATTGTTTAGCGGTTAGGAAAAATAGGATTTTGAATGGGAATCAATTGTTGGTCCCCAAAAAGTCCTGCAATGAAGCCCATTATCTGTAGTCTAGGTAACAGTCTCCAGCTAACATCCCACTCCTCGTCACTCCCAAAGAGACTGGCCTTTCAGCCATAGAAATATGAATAGAAAGGTGTCTCCATTCAAGTCAATGATGGCATAATGGGTGGACTGGCAGCCATTTTGAGTGTATCCATGCCAGGAAGTAAAAGCAGGAAGTGTCCCCTTTAATCTGTGCTGTGATTTGTTGAGTGAACTAAACTGATGTTTAAAAAAAAAATACATTCCATTGCATGAGCCACATCCGTTAGTATCATTTGAATGAACATTTTACATTACCATGGCAACCCAGCATCAGTTGATAGAACATTTCCAAAATACCATGAACATTATTGCATCACAATAGAAGGCAGCCATTATTTGCGAGTGGACCCATGAGTTTGCCAGGGTTAGAGCTTCCAAGCCCATTCTATTCATATTTCTATGCTTTCAGCAATCTCAGTGTTCAATATGTACTGGATTTATGGCGGAGTTGCTCCTTGGCTGTTGGAAATAACATTCATATTTCCCACGACAACATGTGGAGCCTCAATTAGAATACAAAGTAAAAACAACATTTAGCTGTTAGCTAGGCAAGTTATTTTTAGGTTTCAAAATCTAAACGGAGGTTTTGTGGTTGGAATTGAAGTAGGTATTTACTTCATTTAAATTCCAGTCAATTCAGTACACTGAAATGTCAATTCTCTTCAATACTTTTCAATGAGGGAAATGTGGAATTGGAATTGTTTACTTTCTGAATTGACCGGAATTGACCCCAACGCTGCACAAAAGCCCATTTTTGTCCTCGAGGCTTCCACACCGTTTACTTCTTTTTCTTCCATTGAGGCCCCCATTATTAGCCAAATAATGGCCATTCTGCACAACAAAAACATTCAGACAGGCCCACCCATTGGGCTAATGATGGACTAGACCATTACTGTTGCCAATCGACCCTATATTATAGGCTACCCTTGCCTTGCCACAGTCATTCTATAAGTATACAATGATATACTTTGTATGGTAGGGTATACTTTATTCTGTAGACACTAGGAAATACTCAGACAGGTTACATTATGATTACAGTGTGCTGTATTCTAGTATATACTCTGATACTCTAGCTTACATTATTACTATTCTACTAGATTCTAGTATATACTCTGATACTCTAGCTTACATTATTACTATTCTACTAGATTCTAGGATATAATCTGATACATTATGATTCTAGGATATATTCTGATAGATTACATTATGATTCTACTGGATTCTAGGATATACTCTGATAGATTACATTATGATTCTACTGGATTCTAGGATATACTCTGATAGTTTACTGCCAAGAAGGCCAGCACCCCGGAATCACCTCTTCACTGTTGACGTTGAGACGGGTGTTTTGCGGGTAGTATTTAATGAAGCTGCCAGTTGAGGACTTGTGAGGCGTCTGTTTCTCAAAATAGACATTCTAATGTACTTGTCCTCTTGCTCAGTTGTGCACCGGCGCCTCCCACTCCCCTTTCTATTCTGGTTAGGGCCAGTTTGCTCTGTTCTGTAAAGAGAGTAGTACACAGCATTGTACGAGATCTTCAGTTTCTTGGCAATTTCTCGCATGTAATAGCCTTCATTTCTCAGAACAAGAATAGACTGACGAGTTTCAGAAGAAAGTTCTTTTGTTTCTGGCCATTTTGAGCCTGTAATCGAACCCACAAATGCTGATGCTCCAGATACTCAACTAGTCTAAAGAAGGCCAGTTTAATTGCTTCTTTAATCAGAACAACTGTTTTCAGCTGTGTTAACATAATTGCAAAAGGGTTTTTCTAATGATCAATTAGTCTTTTAAAATGATAAATGTGGATTATCTAACACAATGTGCCATTGGAACACAGGAGTGATGGTTGCTGACACCTATGTAGATATTCAATTAAAAATCATCCGTTTTCAGTCATTTACAACATTAACAATGTCTACACTGTATTTCTGATCAATTTGATGTTATTTTAAATGGACAAAAATGTTTTGCCTTTCTTTCAAAAACAAGGACATTTCTAAGTGACCCCAAACTTTTGAACGGTAGTGTATATATTTAAATAAATCCTACAAACCCAATAAAGGAGTCAGAATATTGTTTCATTACAAATACAACCTGTGATACAACTGGAAACATAAAGAACAAGATCATATCAGAGATATTGTATCGACGGCTAGAATGTCAGACCATGATCTCTAGACCAGTGTTTGTTCATCCTGGTCCTGGGGACCCAGAAGGTTCACATTTCTGTTTTTGCCTCTACTATCACTACACAACTGCTTCAACTAATCAACTCAACATTAAGCCTTTGATTATTTGAATCAGGTTTGTTAATGTGCCAGGACACGTTTCCCAGGAGGACCTGGATTAGGAAACACTCACTGCTCTAGAGTCGTGTTAACCAAACTCGGTCCTGGGCATCCCAAGGGGTGCACGTTTTGGTTTTTTCCCGAGCACTACACAGCTGATTTAAAATACAGCTTAATGTTAAGTTGATTGTTTGAATCAGCTGTGTTGTGCTCGGGCAAAAACCCAAAGGTGCTCCCCTCGGGTCCCCAGGACTGGGAAACACTACTCTACACATTCACTTCTATTTTGGTTTGGTGTCAGTTTGTCCACAAGAGGGTGATGCACTACCAGAGAACAAGGGAGAATACGTTCTGGGATGAGATGAGATGAGATGGGATGAGATGAGATGAGATGGGATGGGATGAGATGGGATGAGATGAGATGAGATGGGATGGGATGGGATGAGATGAGATGGGATGAGATGGGATGGGATGCTGATAACTGAAGCGCTGTGCTAGCAGGCTTCATTATATTCCAGTCGGCTGGCTGCACATAGATTCCTGGTGTCCAAAAATGTACCCTTCGATGGTAAGAACCCTTTTAAAGGAAAACTGAGCATGCTGTTACTTTGTGGGTAAATTATAGGGCCTGTGGTGTTTTGGTTGTTACTTCGTGGTAAATTGTAGGGCCTGTGGTGTTTTGGTTGTTACTTCGTGGGTAAATTATAGGGCCTGTGGTGTTTTGGTTGTTACTTCGTGGTAAATTATTGGGCCTGTGGTGTTTTGGTTGTTACTTCGTGGGTAAATTATAGGGCCTGTGGTGTTTTGGTTGTTACTTCGTTGGTAAATTATAGGGCCTGTGGTGTTTTGGTTGTTACTTCGTGGGTAAATTATAGGGCCTGTGGTGTTTTGGTTGTTACTTCGTGGGTAAATTATAGGGCCTGTGGTGTTTTGGCTGTTACTTCGTGGGTAAATTATAGGGCCTGTGGTGTTTTGGTTGTTACTTCGTGGGTAAATTATAGGGCCTGTGGTGTTTTGGTTGTTACTTCGTGGGTAAATTATAGGGCCTGTGGTGTTTTGGTTGTTACTTCGTGGGTAAATTATAGGGCCTGTGGTGTTTTGGTTGTTACTTCGTGGGTAAATTATAGGGCCTGTGGTGTTTTGGTTGTTACTTCGTGGGTAAATTATAGGGCCTGTGGTGTTTTGGTTGTTACTACATGGTAAATTATAGGGCCTGTGGTGTTTTGGTTGTTACTTCGTGGTAAATTATAGGGCCTGTGGTGTTTTGGTTGTTACTTTGTGGTAAATTATAGGGCCTGTGGTGTTTTGGTTGTTACTTCGTGGTAAATTATAGGGCCTGTGGTGTTTTGGTTGTTACTTCGTGGTAAATTATAGGGCCTGTGGTGTTTTGGTTGTTACTTCGTGTCGGTACTTCCCCTGTGTCGGTACTTCCCCTGTGTCGGTACTTCCCCGTGTCGATACTTCCCCGTGTCGGTACTTCCCCGTGTCGGTACTTCTCTGTGTAGCCCGCATACTTCCCCGTGTCGTTACTTCCCCGTGTCGTTACTTCCCCGTGTCGTTACTTCCCCGTGTCGGTACTTCCCCGTATCGGTACTTCTCCGTGTCGGTACTTCCCCGTGTCGGTACTTCTCCGTGTCGGTACTTCTCCGTGTCGGTACTTCTCCGTGTCGGTACTTCTCCGTGTCGGTACTTCCCCGTGTCGGTACTTCCCCGTGTCGATACTTCCCCGTGTAGCCAGCATACTTCCCAGTGTCGGTACTTCCCCGTGTCGATACTTCCCTGTGTAGCCCGCATACTTCCCCGTGTCGTTACTTCCCCGTGTCGGTACTTCCCTGTGTAGCCCGCATACTTCCCCGTGTCGGTACTTCTCCGTGTCGGTACTTCCTTGTGTAGCCCGCATACTTCCCCGTGTCGGTACTTCCCCGTGTCGGTACTTCCCCGTGTCGATACTTCCCCGTGTAGCCAGCATACTTCCCCGTGTCGGTACTTCCCCGTGTCGATACTTCCCTGTGTAGCCCGCATACTTCCCCGTGTCGTTACTTCCCCGTGTCGTTACTTCCCCGTGTCGGTACTTCCCTGTGTAGCCCGCATACTTCCCCGTGTCGGTACTTCTCCGTGTCGGTACTTCCCTGTGTAGCCCGCATACTTCCCCGTGTCGTTACTTCCCCGTGTCGTTACTTCCCCGTGTCGGTACTTCCCTGTGTAGCCCGCATACTTCCCCGTGTCGGTACTTCTCCGTGTCGGTACTTCCCTGTGTAGCCCGCATACTTTCCCGTGTCGGTACTTCTCCGTGTCGGTACTTCCCCGTGTCGATACTTCCCCGTGTAGCCAGCATACTTCCCCGTGTCGGTACTTCCCCGTGTCGATACTTCCCCGTGTAGCCAGCATACTTCCCCGTGTCGGTACTTCCCCGTGTCGGTACTTCCCCGTGTCGATACTTCCCCGTGTAGCCAGCATACTTCCCCGTGTCGATACTTCCCCGTGTAGCCAGCATACTTCCCCGTGTCGGTACTTCCCCGTGTCGGTACTTCCCCGTGTCGATACTTCCCCGTGTAGCCCGCATACTTCCCCGTGTCGGTACTTCCCCGTGTCGGTACTTCCCCGTGTCGATACTCCCCCGTGTCGATACTTCCCCGTGTCGGTACTTCCCCGTGTCGGTACTTCCCCGTGTCGGTACTTCCCCGTGTCGGTACTTCCCCGTGTCGGTACTTCCCCGTGTCGGTACTTCCCCGTGTCGGTACTTCCCCGTGTCGGTACTTCCCCGTGTCGGTACTTCCCTGTGTAGCCCGCATACTTCCCCGTGTCGGTACTTCTCCGTGTCGGTACTTCCCTGTGTAGCCCGCATACTTTCCCGTGTCGGTACTTCTCCGTGTCGGTACTTCCCCGTGTCGGTACTTCCCCGTGTCGGTACTTCTCCGTGTCGGTACTTCCCCGTGTCGATACTTCCCCGTGTAGCCAGCATACTTCCCCGTGTCGGTACTTCCCCGTGTCGATACTTCCCCGTGTAGCCAGCATACTTCCCCGTGTCGGTACTTCCCCGTGTCGGTACTTCCCCGTGTCGATACTTCCCCGTGTAGCCAGCATACTTCCCCGTGTCGGTACTTCCCCGTGTCGGTACTTCCCCGTGTCGATACTTCCCCGTGTAGCCAGCATACTTCCCCGTGTCGGTACTTCCCCGTGTCGGTACTTCCCCGTGTCGATACTTCCCCGTGTAGCCCGCATACTTCCCCGTGTCGGTACTTCCCCGTGTCGATACTTCCCCGTGTCGGTACTTCTCCGTGTCGGTACTTCCCTGTGTAGCCCGCATACTTTCCCGTGTCGGTACTTCTCCGTGTCGGTACTTCCCCGTGTCGGTACTTCCCCGTGTCGGTACTTCTCCGTGTCGGTACTTCCCCGTGTCGATACTTCCCCGTGTAGCCAGCATACTTCCCCGTGTCGGTACTTCCCCGTGTCGATACTTCCCCGTGTAGCCAGCATACTTCCCCGTGTCGGTACTTCCCCGTGTCGGTACTTCCCCGTGTCGATACTTCCCCGTGTAGCCAGCATACTTCCCCGTGTCGGTACTTCCCCGTGTCGGTACTTCCCCGTGTCGATACTTCCCCGTGTAGCCAGCATACTTCCCCGTGTCGGTACTTCCCCGTGTCGGTACTTCCCCGTGTCGATACTTCCCCGTGTAGCCCGCATACTTCCCCGTGTCGGTACTTCCCCGTGTCGATACTTCCCCGTGTCGATACTTCCCCGTGTCGATACTTCCCCGTGTCGATACTTCCCCGTGTCGGTACTTCCCCGTGTCGGTACTTCCCCGTGTCGGTACTTCCCCGTGTCGGTACTCCCCCGTGTCGGTACTCCCCCGTGTCGGTACTCCCCGTGTCGGTACTCCCCCGTGTCGGTACTCCCCCGTGTCGGTACTTCCCCGTGTCGATACTTCCCCGTGTCGGTACTTCCCCGTGTCGGTACTTCCCCGTGTAGCCCGCGCAGTGTTGCCGCTTCAAAAACAACATATTTGGGTGTTTTAGGAGCATTTGTTTGTGTTTTATCTGTGTCCCCTACAACTGCAGAATGAGCAGGAGGAAGTCTATCGCTGATGGGGTACATTTCTCATAACCAAGTAAAGTAAAAAATAAATAAATACAACTATTAAAAAGTTGTCAGTTTACATCCAAGTACAGATTTGTAAAAAAATAAAATAAAATAAGTGAACTTTTAACATGTATTCTACAGCATCATTTTCATGACCTGTGAAATGAATGTAGAACAGTGAGGGGGGAACAGAACAGTGTAGTGACCACAGCATGTGGTGGTGTAGGGGGAACAGAACAGTGTAGTGACCACAGCATGTGGTGGTGGTGTAGTGGTGCTGTAGGGGAACAGAACAGTGAGGTGACCACAGCATGTGGTGGTGTAGGGGGAACAGAACAGTGAGGTGACCACAGCATGTGGTGGTGGTGTAGAGGAACAGAACAGTGTAGTGACCACAGCATGTGGTGGTGGTGTAGGGGAACAGAACAGTGTAGTGACCACAGCATGTAGTGGTGGTGTAGGGGTACAGAACAGTGTAGTGACCACAGCATGTGGTGGTGTAGGGGGAACAGAACAGTGTAGTGACCACAGCATGTGGTGGTGGTGTAGTGGTGCTGTAGGGGAACAGAACAGTGAGGTGACCACAGCATGTGGTGGTGTAGGGGGAACAGAACAGTGAGGTGACCACAGCATGTGGTGGTGGTGTAGAGGAACAGAACAGTGTAGTGACCACAGCATGTGGTGGTGGTGTAGGGGAACAGAACAGTGTAGTGACCACAGCATGTAGTGGTGGTGTAGGGGAACAGAACAGTGTAGTGACCACAGCATGTGGTGGTGGTGTAGTGGTGCTGTAGGGGAACAGAACAGTGAGGTGACCACAGCATGTGGTGGTGTAGGGGGAACAGAACAGTGAGGTGACCACAGCATGTGGTGGTGGTGTAGAGGAACAGAACAGTGTAGTGACCACAGCATGTGGTGGTGGTGTAGGGGAACAGAACAGTGTAGTGACCACAGCATGTAGTGGTGGTGTAGGGGAACAGAACAGTGTAGTGACCACAGCATGTGGTGGTGTAGGGGGAACAGAACAGTGTAGTGACCACAGCATGTGGTGGTGGTGTAGTGGTGCTGTAGGGGAACAGAACAGTGAGGTGACCACAGCATGTGGTGGTGTAGGGGGAACAGAACAGTGAGGTGACCACAGCATGTGGTGGTGGTGTAGGGGAACAGAACAGTGTAGTGACCACAGCATGTAGTGGTGGTGTAGGGGAACAGAACAGTGTAGTGACCACAGCATGTGGTGGTGGTGTAGGGGGAACAGAACAGTGTAGTGACCACAGCATGTAGTGGTGGTATAGGGGAACAGAACAGTGTAGTGACCACAGCATGTAGTGGTGGTGTAGGGGGAACAGAACAGTGAGGTGACCACAGCATGTGGTGGTGGTGTAGGGGAACAGAACAGTGTAGTGACCACAGCATGTGGTGGTGGTGTAGGGGAACAGAACAGTGTAGTGACCACAGCATGTGGTGGTGCTGTAGGGGAACAGAACAGTGTAGTGACCACAGCATGTGGTGGTGCTGTAGGGGAACAGAACAGTGTAGTGACCACAGCATGTAGTGGTGGTGTAGGGGAACAGAACAGTGTAGTGACCACAGCATGTGGTGGTGCTGTAGGGGAACAGAACAGTGTAGTGACCACAGCATGTGGTGGTGCTGTAGGGGAACAGAACAGTGTAGTGACCACAGCATGTGGTGGTGGTGTAGGGGTACAGAACAGTGTAGTGACCACAGCATGTAGTGGTGGTATAGGGGAACAGAACAGTGTAGTGACCACAGCATGTAGTGGTGGTGTAGGGGGAATAGAACAGTGAGGTGACCACAGCATGTGGTGGTGGTGTAGGGGAACAGAACAGTGTAGTGACCACAGCATGTGGTGGTGGTGTAGGGGAACAGAACAGTGTAGTGACCACAGCATGTGGTGGTGCTGTAGGGGAACAGAACAGTGTAGTGACCACAGCATGTGGTGGTGCTGTAGGGGAACAGAACAGTGTAGTGACCACAGCATGTGGTGGTGCTGTAGAGGAACAGAACAGTGTAGTGACCACAGCATGTGGTGGTGGTGTAGGGGAACAGAACAGTGTAGTGACCACAGCATGTGGTGGTGGTGTAGGGGAACAGAACAGTGTAGTGACCACAGCATGTGGTGGTGGTGTAGGGGAACAGAACAGTGTAGTGACCACAGCATGTGGTGGTGTAGGGGGAACAGAACAGTGAGGTGACCACAGCATGTGGTGGTGGTGTAGGGGAACAGAACAGTGTAGTGACCACAGCATGTGGTGGTGGTGTAGGGGAACAGAACAGTGTAGTGACCACAGCATGTAGTGGTGGTGTAGGGAAACAGAACAGTGTAGTGACCACAGCATGTAGTGGTGTAGTAGGGGAACAGAACAGTGTAGTGACCACAGCATGTAGTGGTGGTGTAGGGAAACAGAACAGTGTAGTGACCACAGCATGTAGTGGTGTAGTAGGGGAACAGAACAGTGTAGTGACCACAGCATGTGGTGGTGTAGTAGGGGAACAGAACAGTGTAGTGACCACAGCATGTGGTGGTGCTGTAGGGGAACAGAACAGTGTAGTGACCACAGCATGTGGTGGTGCTGTAGGGGAACAGAACAGTGTAGTGACCACAGCATGTGGTGGTGCTGTAGAGGAACAGAACAGTGTAGTGACCACAGCATGTGGTGGTGGTGTAGGGGAACAGAACAGTGTAGTGACCACAGCATGTGGTGGTGGTGTAGGGGAACAGAACAGTGTAGTGACCACAGCATGTGGTGGTGGTGTAGGGGAACAGAACAGTGTAGTGACCACAGCATGTGGTGGTGTAGGGGGAACAGAACAGTGAGGTGACCACAGCATGTGGTGGTGGTGTAGGGGAACAGAACAGTGTAGTGACCACAGCATGTGGTGGTGGTGTAGGGGAACAGAACAGTGTAGTGACCACAGCATGTAGTGGTGGTGTAGGGAAACAGAACAGTGTAGTGACCACAGCATGTAGTGGTGTAGTAGGGGAACAGAACAGTGTAGTGACCACAGCATGTGGTGGTGGTGTAGGGGAACAGAACAGTGTAGTGACCACAGCATGTGGTGGTGGTGTAGGGGAACAGAACAGTGTAGTGACCACAGCATGTGGTGGTGCTGTAGGGGAACAGAACAGTGTAGTGACCACAGCATGTGGTGGTGTAGGGGGAACAGAACAGTGAGGTGACCACAGCATGTGGTGGTGCTGTAGGGGAACAGAACAGTGTAGTGACCACAGCATGTGGTGGTGCTGTAGGGGAACAGAACAGTGTAGTGACCACAGCATGTGGTGGTGTAGGGGGAACAGAACAGTGAGGTGACCACAGCATGTGGTGTAGGGGAACAGAACAGTGTAGTGACCACAGCATGTGGTGGTGGTGGTGTTGTAGGGGAACAGAACAGTGTGCAACGGTTTCCTGTGTCCAAGTTGACTGAGTCTGAGGAGATGCTGAGAAAGATCAGACCAATGAAGAGCAGTAAGTGTGTGTGTGTGTAAGATATGAGGAAGATTCTAGTACGTCCTACCAATATTAATATGTTCATGTTATTTTTATGTCACTACTATACCTTCCTTATATCTTGTCATCTTAGTTGTTTTACGGAGCCAGATATTTGGCTGTTTCAACTCTGCTGCTGACCACTCTGGAGGAGCTCACTGAAGATCAGCTGAAGACATTTAACTCTCCTCCCATCCCAGAGAGCCAGCTGGAGAACACTGACAGACAGGACACAGTGGATCCTGAATAGTGAACAGCTGATTAGCTCTCCTCCCATCCCAGAGAGACAGTTGGAGAACACTGACAGACAGGACACAGTGGATCAAATGGTGAAGAGATATGGCCCTGAGGGAAATGAATCGGCAGGTTCTGGCAGTGAAGTTAGAGGTCCACCTCTGTAGGTGGTAACACAGCAAGACGATCGGTTCCATGATGGGATAGCTAAGCAATAAGGCCAGAGGAGGTGTTGTTTATGGACAATACACCACAGCTAAGGACTGTTCATATGCACGATGCAACTCGGAGTGCCTGGACACAGCCCTTAGCCCTGGTATATTGGCAATATACCACAAACCCCCGATTTGGCTTATTTCTATTATAAACTGGTTACCAACGTAATTAGAGCAGTAAAAATAAATGTTTTTTCATACCCATGGTATACTGTCTGATATACCACAGCTGTCAGCCAATCAGCACTCAGGGCTCGAACCATCCAGTTTATAATGAGAGATAGAGATTATATTCACACAAAGATCACCCATCTTGATGACTGTTTTCTGAGCTGAAAATGTCAAGCAGAATTTGACAGATGACACATGATCCTGTATAAACCCTGTATGAATCACACTTCCATATCTCTGTAATAATACTTCTGATCATGTCCACTGGTTCCAGAGCTGTCTGAATGTGAATCAGTCAACAGTTCAGTTAGTAAGGGGTAAGCATATTGGCAATACATCAACTCTGCTGCTGGCCACTCTGGAGGGGCTCACACTCACTGAAGAACAGCTGAAGACGTTTCAGACATACCTGACTAGTGTCCAGCTGCCTGACTGAGAGCCAGTTGGAGAACGCTGACAGACAGGTCACAGTGGATCAGATGGTGGAGAACTACAGCCCTGAGAGAGCTGTGGGGATCACACTGATGATCCTGAGGTTGATGAACCAACATAATGTAGCAGAGAAGTTACAGAGAGATATTACAGACACAGAATAAGAAAAACTGTTAAGAAAATGTGTCAAACGTTCCTTCAAACAAAGACGACATGATTTAAAAAGATGATTGTAGAGGAACGGGACAATGTAATATGAAAAATATACTTTTATCTCTCTTCACTTCTATAGCAGTATCTATCACAGCAACAAGATGGTGGAGAGACTCATAAGACACGGGTCATGATGAAGAGAGAGAGAAGAAACTGGAAGTTCTAGAGTCTGGGACTGACTGGCATCGGGCAGGATGAACATTTACTGGTCCCGGTGAGGAGGAGAGGGGATGATTGGGTTCACACTATTAAGGTATGACGTTTCGTCCATATTGGCCGTAATCAGGCTGAATCTCAGGGACTCATTTCACTAACCGGGAAATATCTTCTATTTTGTAGTTTAAGTTGTGTATAAAATATCTGATAGAGTTTTTCAATTGCATTAATCTATACTGAACAAAAATATATACGCAACATGCAGCAATTTAAACAAATTTACTGAGTTTCAGTTCCTATTAGGAAATCAGTCAATTGAAATAAATACATTAGGCCCTAATCTATTCATTTCACAATTGGGCAGGGGCGCTGCCAGGGGTGGGCTTGGGAGGGTATAGACCCACCCACTGGGGAGCCAGGCTCAGCCAATCAGAATGAGTTTTTCACCACAAAAGGGCTTTATTAAAGACAGAAATACACTTCCGTTTCATCAGCTGTCTGGGTGGCTGGTCTCAGACGATCCCGCAGGTGAAGAAACCGGATGTGGAGGTCCTGGGCCGGCCTGGCCTGGTTACACTTGGTCTGTGGTTGTGACGCCTGTTGGACGTACTACCAAATTCTCTAAAATGACGTTGGATGTGGTTTATGGTGGAGAAATTAGCATTCAGTTCTCTGGCAAAAGCTCTGGGGGACATTCCTGCAGTCAGCATGCCAATTAAACGCTCACTCAAAACCTGAGACATCTGTGGCATTGTGTTGTGTGACAAAACTGCACGTTTTAGAGTGGCCTTTTATTGCCTGTGTAATGATCATGCTGTGTAATCAGCTTCTTGATATGCCACACCTGTCAGGTGGATGGATTATCTTGGCAAATGAGAAGTCCTCACTAACAGGGATATAAACAAATTTGTGAACAAAATTTGAGAGAAATACGTTTTTTTTGGTGCGTATGGAACATTTCTGGGATCTTTTATTTCAGCTCATGAAACATGGGACCAACACTTTACATGTTGTGTTTATATGTTTGTTCAGTATATTTACATTTTTACGTCGTTATTCATATCCACCCCATATCCACCCCATATCCACCCCATATCCACCCCATATCCACCCCATATCCACCCCACAAACATGAAGTCATCAACTCACTTTATATTTGTAAGGCACATGCTACAAAAAGTAATTGATTAATTTATATTTAGGCTATCATTCATTTCGACAATTAACCTGTCTGATGATAATATGACAACAGGTATGAATTGACCTGTCTAATGATAATATGACATGTATCAGATCACATTTTATTGGTCACATACACATGGTTAGCAGATGTTATTGGTTAGAGCATTGGACTTAGTAACCGGAAGGTTGTGAGTTCAAACCCCCAAGCTGACAAGGTACAAATCTGTCGTTCTGCCCCTGAACAGGCAGTTCAAATCAAATTTATTTATATAGCCCTTCGTACATCAGCTGATATCTCAAAGTGCTGTACAGAAACCCAGCCTAAAACCCCAAACAGCAAGCAATGCAGGTGTAGAAGCACGGTGGCTAGGAAAAACTCCCTAGAAAGCCCAATACCTAGGAAGAAACCTAGAGAGGAACCAGGCTATGTGGGGTGGCCAGTCCTCTTCTGGCTGTGCCGGGTGGAGATTATAACAGAACATGGCCAAGATGTTCAAATGTTCATAAATGACCAGCATGGTCGAATAATAATAAGGCAGAACAGTTGAAACTGGAGCAGCAGCACAGTCAGGTGGAAGTTGAAACTGGAGCAGCAGCATGGCCAGGTGGACTGGGGACAGCAAGGAGTCATCATGTCAGGTAGTCCTGGGGCATGGTCCTAGGGCTCAGGTCAGTTGAAACTGGAACAGCAGCATGGCCAGGTGGACTGGGGACAGCAAGGAGGCATCATGTCAGGTAGTCCTGGGGCATGGTCCTAGGGCTCAGGTCCTCCGAGAGAGAGAAAGAAAGAGAGAAGGAGAGAATTAGAGAACGCACACTTAGATTCACACAGGACACCGAATAGGACAGGAGAAGTACTCCAGATATAACAAACTGACCCCAGCCCCCCGACACATAAACTACTGCAGCATAAATACTGGAGGCTGAGACAGGAGGGGTGATGATGTGATGATGTTAACCCACTGTTCCCAGGCCGTCATTGAAAATAAGAATGTGTTCTTAACTGACTTGCCTGGTTAAATAAAATAAAAATAAAAAACATACACATGGTTAGCAGATGTTATTGGTCACGTACACATGGTTAGCAGATGTTATTGGTCACATACACATGGTTAGCAGATGTTATTGGTCACATACACATGGTTAGCAGATGTTATTGGTCACGTACACATGGTTAGCAGATGTTATTGGTCACATACACATGGTTAGCAGATGTTATTGGTCACATACACATGGTTAGCAGATGTTATTGGTCACGTACACATGGTTAGCAGATGTTATTGGTCACATACACATGGTTAGTAGATGTTATTGGTCACGTACACATGGTTAGCAGATGTTATTGGTCACGTACACATGGTTAGCAGATGTTATTGGTCACATACACATGGTTAGCAGATGTTATTGGTCACATACACATGGTTAGCAGATGTTATTGGTCACATACACATGGTTAGCAGATGTTATTGGTCACATACACATGGTTAGCAGATGTTATTGGTCACATACACATGGTTAGCAGATGTTATTGGTCACATACACATGGTTAGCAGATGTTATTGGTCACATACACATGGTTAGCAGATGTTATTGGTCACATACACATGGTTAGCAGATGTTATTGGTCACATACACATGGTTAGCAGATGTTATTGGTCACATACACATGGTTAGCAGATGTTATTGGTCACATACACATGGTTAGCAGATGTTATTGGCCACGTACACATGGTTAGCAGATGTTATTGGCCACGTACACATGGTTAGCAGATGTTATTGGTCACGTACACATGGTTAGCAGATGTTATTGGTCACGTACACATGGTTAGCAGATGTTATTGGCCACGTACACATGGTTAGCAGATGTTATTGGCCACGTACACATGGTTAGCAGATGTTATTGGTCACATACACATGGTTAGCAGATGTTATTGGTCACATACACATGGTTAGCAGATGTTATTGGTCACATACACATGGTTAGCAGATGTTATTGGTCACGTACACATGGTTAGCAGATGTTATTGGTCACGTACACATGGTTAGCAGATGTTATTGGTCACGTACACATGGTTAGCAGATGTTATTGGTCACGTACACATGGTTAGCAGATGTTAATGGTCACGTACACATGGTTAGCAGATGTTAATGGTCACGTACACATGGTTAGCAGATGTTATTGGTCACGTACACATGGTTAGCAGATGTTATTGGCCACGTACACATGGTTAGCAGATGTTATTGGCCACGTACACATGGTTAGCAGATGTTATTGGTCACGTACACATGGTTAGCAGATGTTATTGGTCACGTACACATGGTTAGCAGATGTTATTGGTCACGTACACATGGTTAGCAGATGTTATTGGCCACGTACACATGGTTAGCAGATGTTAATGGTCACGTACACATGGTTAGCAGATGTTATTGGCCACGTACACATGGTTAGCAGATGTTATTGGCCACGTACACATGGTTAGCAGATGTTATTGGTCACGTACACATGGTTAGCAGATGTTATTGGTCACGTACACATGGTTAGCAGATGTTATTGGTCACGTACACATGGTTAGCAGATGTTATTGGTCACGTACACATGGTTAGCAGATGTTATTGGTCACGTACACATGGTTAGCAGATGTTATTGGTCACATACACATGGTTAGCAGATGTTATTGGTCACATACACATGGTTAGCAGATGTTATTGGTCACATACACATGGTTAGCAGATGTTATTGGTCACATACACATGGTTAGCAGATGTTATTGGTCACATACACATGGTTAGCAGATGTTATTGGTCACATACACATGGTTAGCAGATGTTATTGGTCACATACACATGGTTAGCAGATGTTATTGGTCACATACACATGGTTAGCAGATGTTATTGGTCACATACACATGGTTAGCAGATGTTATTGGTCACGTACACATGGTTAGCAGATGTTATTGGTCACGTACACATGGTTAGCAGATGTTAATGGTCACGTACACATGGTTAGCAGATGTTAATGGTCACGTACACATGGTTAGCAGATGTTATTGGTCACGTACACATGGTTAGCAGATGTTATTGGCCACGTACACATGGTTAGCAGATGTTATTGGCCACGTACACATGGTTAGCAGATGTTATTGGTCACGTACACATGGTTAGCAGATGTTATTGGTCACGTACACATGGTTAGCAGATGTTATTGGTCACGTACACATGGTTAGCAGATGTTATTGGCCACGTACACATGGTTAGCAGATGTTAATGGTCACGTACACATGGTTAGCAGATGTTAATGGTCACGTACACATGGTTAGCAGATGTTATTGGTCACGTACACATGGTTAGCAGATGTTATTGGCCACGTACACATGGTTAGCAGATGTTATTGGTCACGTACACATGGTTAGCAGATGTTATTGGTCACATACACATGGTTAGCAGATGTTATTGGTCACATACACATGGTTAGCAGATGTTATTGGTCACATACACATGGTTAGCAGATGTTATTGGTCACATACACATGGTTAGCAGATGTTATTGGTCACATACACATGGTTAGCAGATGTTATTGGTCACATACACATGGTTAGCAGATGTTATTGGTCACATACACATGGTTAGCAGATGTTATTGGTCACATACACATGGTTAGCAGATGTTATTGGTCACATACACATGGTTAGCAGATGTTATTGGTCACATACACATGGTTAGCAGATGTTATTGGTCACATACACATGGTTAGCAGATGTTATTGGTCACATACACATGGTTAGCAGATGTTATTGGTCACATACACATGGTTAGCAGATGTTATTGGTCACATACACATGGTTAGCAGATGTTATTGGTCACATACACATGGTTAGCAGATGTTATTGGTCACATACACATGGTTAGCAGATGTTATTGGTCACATACACATGGGTAGCAGATGTTTTTGCAGGTGTAGAGAAATGCTCTCAGATAGGCTGAGAGAGGCTGTAGGCCTGTTGTAAGGCAGGTCCTCACTAGACATCACCGGCAACAACGTCGCCTATGGGCACAAACCCACCGTCGCTGGACCAGACAGGACTGGCAAAAGGTGCTCTTCACTGTCTCACCAGGGAAGATGATCGGATTTGCGTTAATTGTCGAGGGAATGAGCGTTACACTGAGGCCTGTACTCTGGAGCAGGATCAATTTGGAGGTGGAGGGTCCATCATGGTCTGGGGCGGTGTGTCACAGCATCATCGGACTGAGCTTGTTGTCATTGCAGGCAATCTCAACGCTGTGCGTTACAGGGAAGACATCCTCCTCCCTCATGTGGTACCCTTCCTGCAGGCTCATCCTAACATGACCCTCCAGCATGACAATGCCACCAGCCATACTGCTCTTTCTGTGCGTGATTTCCTGCAAGACAGGAATGTCAGTGTTCTGCCATGGCCAGCGAAGAGCCCGGATCTCAATCCCATTAAGCACGTCTGGGACCTGTTGGATTGGAAGGTGAGGGCTAGGTCCATTCCCCCCAGAAACGTCTAGGAACTAGCAGGTGCCTTGGTGGAAGAGTGAGGTAACATCTCACAGCAAGAACTGTCAAATCTGGTGCAGTCCATGAGGAGGAGAAGCACTGCAGTACTTAATGCAGCTGGTGGCCACACCAGATACTGACTGTTACTTTTGATTTTGACCCCCCCCCTTTGTTTCAGGGACACATTATTCCATTTCTGTTAGTCACATGTCTGTGGAACTTGTTCAGTTTATGTCTCAGTTGTTGAATCTTGTTATGTTCATGCAAATATTTACACATGTTAAGTTTGCTGAAAAGTTGTTGACAGTGACATTTATTTTTTTGCTGAGTTTATGAGATGAGTAATGCAAGATACGGAAACATTATTAAAGTGTTTCATTTCCTTGAAGTGGCCAGTGATTTCTAATCTATGTCTACAGGCAGCAGCTGGAGATGGCTGTTTAACAGTCAGTGGCATAGTATAGAATACAATACAGTATATACATATGAGATGGGTGATGCAATATGTAAACACAATTTTTTTTAAATACTAAGATACCGTAGAATAATGTAGAGTGTCGTTCATACATATGAGATGAGTAATGCAAGATATGGAAACATTCTTAAAGTGGCTAGTGTGGCATTTCTAAAAGTGACCAGTGATTTCTAATCTATGTGCTAGTGATGGCTGTTTAGCAGTCTGATGGCCTTGAGATAGAAGCAGTTTTTTACCATTAGCATGGTATTCTTTCACTGTAATAGCTACTGTAAATTGGACAGTGCAGTTAGATTAACAAGAATTTAAACTTTCTGCCAATATTATGTCCTGGGAAATGTTCTTGCTACTTACAACCTCATGCTAATCGCATTAGCCTACGTTAGCTCAACCGTCCCGTGGAAGGGACTCCGATCCCTAATAAGTTTTTTATAAATTCCCTGTTTTTCCCGAAATCCCTATTGGAGTATTCCCAGTATCAGGAGAGAATACGCAGGAAATCCTGAATCATCTGGAGAGCCAGGGAATTTATTGACAATTCCCGGAATTTTGCAACCCTACTCCTACATCCAGACAGGCAGGCAGGCAGACAATTATTAACATACAGTATATTTTCATGTTTTCTTCTTATCTCAAATAAATCCCACAAAGCCACAAAAGGAATCAGAATATTGTTTAATTACAATTGCAACCTGTGATTCAACTGGAAACATAAAGAACAAAATATTATCAGAGATGTTGAATCGACTTCATCGCTAGATAAGGATGGCTCTCACATCTATTTTGGTTTGGGGGTCTTTTTGTCCCCAAGAGGGCGACGCACTACAAGAGAATGAATTATTGGGTGGTTGTGATGGGCTGGACTGCTGAAAACGAAAGTATAGGGCTCTACGATCAGGCTTCATTATTTTCCAGTCGGCTGGCAGCGCCTGGAGTGGCAGGAAATGGACCCATCTAAGGTAAGACAATAGTTTGAAGTAAAACTGAGTATGCTGTTATTTATTAGTCATAAATATTAGTGGTAAACGTCACTGGTAAAGGTTGGCGATACAGTAAAGTAGCTACATTGTATCCGTTTCATATTTCTCTTACAGCAACACGGAAGTGTTAGATTGACTCGATCAAAGTAACGGGGGAAAAAGTACTTTACACGACGGAACAACATGTGATGTAATAGTTAATAGGTCTACATTAAAATGTCTAGGTTATAATCTAGCTACGAATTCATAACGCGGTAATATCCGATTAATTTATAGCTAGTACTTTCACGTCATTCGAAGGAGTGAAGAAATCTGAAATAGTTTATAATCTACATTGTAAACTTTTGCGATTTCAATCACATACCATCTCAATCAAGACATGTTGTCAAGAGACGTTGTCAAGAGACATAGTGTTCTCAACCATGACTGTCTCATCCATTAAGTTCCATTACACGGCTAGACCCTAACCTGCCTAACCTGCCTAACCTGCCTAACCTGCCTAACCTGGCTAACCTGCCTAACCTCCCTAACCTGCCTAACCTCCCTAACCTGCCTAACCTGCCTAACCTCCCTAACCTGCCTAACCTGCCTAACCTCCCTAACCTCCCTAACCTCCCTAACCTGCCTAACCTGCCTAACCTCCCTAACCTGCCTAACCTCCCTAACCTGCCTAACCTCCCTAACCTCCCTAACCTGCCTAACCTGCCTAACCTCCCTAACCTCCCTAACCTCCCTAACCTGCCTAACCTGCCTAACCTCCTAACCTGCCTAACCTCCTAACCTGCCTAACCTGCCTAACCTCCTAACCTGCCTAACCTCCTAACCTGCCTAACCTGCCTAACCTCCTAACCTGCCTAACCTGCCTAACCTGCCTAACCTCCCTAACCTGCCTAACCTGCCTAACCTCCCTAACCTGCCTAACCTCCCTAACCTGCCTAACCTCCCTAACCTGCCTAACCTCCCTAACCTGCCTAACCTCCCTAACCTGCCTAACCTGCCTAACCTCCCTAACCTCCCTAACCTGCCTAACCTGCCTAACCTCCCTAACCTGCCTAACCTGGTGTGATACCAAGCAGTTACAGTGCCATGTGTGTTGATGCGGTGGCTTTCCAATGTGGTCCTCAATAGAAAAGACTGCAGACACAGTGTGTGTGTGTGTGTGTGTGTGTGTGTGTGTGTGTGTGTGTGTGTGTGTGTGTGTGTGTGTGTGTGTGTGTGTGTGTAGGAGGTAGCTGCCTCTGTGAAGGACAGGATGCCAGCAGGGGAGGAGAGTGAAGAGCCGTCCAGCGAACTCCCCAGCACCTCTTCTGGAATGTGAGTGAACATAGAGTATATTATCTACCTGGTACAGCCAGGACCACCCCTCTGAGTGGACATAGAGTATATTATCTATTATCTACCTGGTACAGTCAGGGCCACCTCTCAGAGTGGATATGAGTGGACATAGAGAATATTATCTACCTGCTACAGTCAGGGACACCCCTCAGAGTGGATATGAGTGGACATAGAGAATATTATCTACCTGCTACAGTCAGGGACACCTCTCAGAGTGGATATGAGTGGACATAGAGAATATTATCTACCTGCTACAGTCAGGGCCACCCCTCAGAGTGGACATAGAGAATATTCTCTACCTGGTACAGTCAGGGACACCTCTCAGAGTGGATATGAGTGGCCATAGAGTATATTATATATTATCTACCTGGTACAGTAAGGGACACCCCTCAGAGTGGACAAAGAGTATATGATCTATTATCTACCTGGTACAGTCAGGGACACCCCTCAAAGTGGATATGAGTGGACATAGAGTATATTATCTACCTGGTACAGTCAGGGACACCCCTCAGAGTGGATATGAGTGGACACAGAGTATATTATCTATTCTCTACCTGGTACAGTCAGGGACACCCCTCAGAGTATATTATCTACCTGGTACAGTCAGGGACACCCCTCAGAGTGGATATGAGTGGACATAGAGTATATTATCTACCTGGTACAGTCAGGGACACCCCTCAAAGTGGATATGAGTGGACATAGAGTATATTATCTACCTGGTACAGTCAGGGACACCCCTCAGAGTGGATATGAGTGGACACAGAGTATATTATCTATTCTCTACCTGGTACAGTCAGGGACACCCCTCAGAGTATATTATCTACCTGGTACAGTCAGGGACACCCCTCAAAGTGGATATGAGTGGACATAGAGTATATTATCTATTCTCTACCTGGTACAGTCAGGGACACCCCTCAGAGTGGATATGAGTGGACATAGAGTATATTATCTACCTGGTACAGTCAGGGACACCCCTCAGAGTGGATATGAGTGGACATAGAGTATATTATCTACCTGGTACAGTCAGGGACACCCCTCTGAGTGAACATAGAGTATATTATCTATTCTCTACCTGGTACAGTCAGGGACACCCCTCAGAGTGGATATGAGTGGACATAGAGTATATTATCTACCTGGTACAGTCAGGGACACCCTTCAGAGTGGATATGAGTTGACAAAGAGTATATTATCTACCTGGTTTGGTGCTGTCCACTCAGTAGGGCTGGATTTCTGCATAAGCTGAGCTCCTTTTAAATATTACATAGGCATAGTTAAATATACAATGCATTTTCCGAGATCTCCCAAGATCCAGGATTCGTACCGGGTTTAAGTTCAATATTCTAATTACATTGTTAAATTCTTAATAAAGACAAGTAAAACTGTCATAAATGTAATGAATGTAAGGAAATAAAGGGAGTGTTTTATGTCAAATGATCTGTAAAGACTCCAAACATTCATGAATTATGGACAACTCATGAACTAGATGTAAAACATGTTTTGATTCAACTCATGAACTAGGATGTAAAACATGTTTTGATTCAACTCATGAACTAGGATGTAAAACATGTTTTGATTCAACTCATGAACTAGGGTGTAAACATGTTTTGATTCAACTCATGAACTAGGGTGTAAACATGTTCTGATTCAACTCATGAACTAGGATGTAAAACATGTTCTGATTCAACTCATGAACTAGGATGTAAATATGTTTTGATTCAACTCATGAACTAGGGTGTAAAACATGTTTTGATTCAACTAATGAACTAGGGTGTAAAACATGTTTTGATTCAACTCATGAACTAGGATGTAAAACATGTTTTGATTCAACTCATGAACTAGGGTGTAAACATGTTTTGATTCAACTCATGAACTAGGGTGTAAACATGTTTTGATTCAACTCATGAACTAGGGTGTAAACATGTTTTGATTCAACTCATGAACTAGGGTGTAAACATGTTTTGATTCAACTCATGAACTAGGGTGTAAACATGTTTTGATTCAACTCATGAACTAGGGTGTAAACATGTTTTGATTCAACTCATGAACTAGGGTGTAAACATGTTTTGATTCAACTCATGAACTAGGGTGTAAACATGTTTTGATTCAACTCATGAACTAGGGTGTAAACATGTTTTGATTCAACTCATGAACTAGGGTGTAAACATGTTTTGATTCAACTCATGAACTAGGGTGTAAAACATGTTTTGATTCAACTTATGTATTATATTGAATGTAGGCTTCCTGTTCTGCATGTGTTCCAGTGTGTTCAAGTGTGTAAAATTGCCTCGTCTGAGAGTGTAGGCTAACAGCAGTGGTGTAGGTCTAGGTGGAGGGTAAACACAAGTAAACACAATTGACCCACTTTTTTCAGACAAATGCATTGAAGTATTGGGAGCGTTACTTTTTTCACCGCGACTGGCTATCAGAGTTTACCCACCAATATTTTGACCACTACATCACTGGTTACTGGTTCAGCCTATCAGAGTTTACCCACCAATATTTTGACCACTACATCACTGGTTACTGGTTCGGCCTATCAGAGTTTACCCACCAATATTTTGACCACTACATCACTGGTTACTGGTTCGGCCTATCAGAGTTTACCCACCAATATTTTGACCACTACATCACTGGTTACTGGTTCGGCCTATCAGAGTTTACCCACCAATAATTTGACCACTACATCACTGGTTACTGGTTCAGCCTATCAGAGTTTACCCACCAATATTTTGACCACTACATCACTGGTTACTGGTTCAGCCTATCAGAGTTTACCCACCAATATTTTGACCACTACATCACTGGTTACTGGTTCGGCCTATCAGAGTTTACCCACCAATATTTTGACCACTACATCACTGGTTACTGGTTCGGCCTATCAGAGTTTACCCACCAATATTTTGACCACTACGTCACTGGCTACTGGTTCAGCCTATCAGAAGTTCATGGCAATACACAGTGTAGTTTAGTCTAGTAAATTGATTGTGTGTGTTAGGGTGACCATCCAGATGTTCCTGGGACAGTTTCAGCCCCATTTCAGATGTCAATTTGTCAACAAGAAGCATCAACTAATGTAGCTCTAGTCAATGGCAGTCGCTGCATGTCATTATTCAGTCTTTATGGTGTTTTGTAACAGATGTCTATTTCTATTCATCACATGCTGTCAGTGTACATGCAGTCCACTGTTTAGATGGTGTCAGTATACATGCAGTCCACTGTTTAGATGGTGTCAGTATACATGCGGTCCACTGTTTAGATGGTGTCAGTGTACATGCAGTCCACTGTTTAGATGGTGTCAGTATACATGCAGTCCACTGTTTAGATGGTGTCAATATACATGCAGTCCACTGTTTAGATGGTGTCAGTATACATGTAGTCCACTGTTTAGATGGTGTCAGTATACATGCAGTCCACTGTTTAGATGGTGTCAGTATACATGCAGTCCACTGTTTAGATGGTGTCAGTGTACATGCAGTCCACTGTTTAGATGGTGTCCGTATACATGCAGTCCACTGTTTAGATGGTGTCAGTGTACATGCAGTCCACTGTTTAGATGGTGTCCGTGTACATGCAGTCCACTGTTTAGATGGTTCCATTATACATGCAGTCCACTGTTTAGATTGTGTCAGTGCACATGCAGTCCACTGTTTAGATGGTGTCAGTGTACATGCAGTCCACTGTTTAGATGATGTCCGTATACATGCAGTCCACTGTTTAGATGGTGTCAGTATACATGCAGTCCACTGTTTAGATGGTGTCAGTATACATGCAGTCCACTGTTTAGATGGTGTCAGTATACAATGCTGTTCACTGTTTAGATGGTGCCAGTATACATGCAGTCCACTGTTTAGATGGTGTCAGTATACATGCAGTCCACTGTTTAGATGGTGTCAGTATACATGCAGTCCACTGTTTATATGGTGTCAGTGTACATGCAGTCCACTGTTTAGATGGTGTCAGTATACATGCTGTTTAGATGGTGTCAGTATACATGCTGTTCACTGTTTAGATGGTGTCAGTATACATGCAGTCCCCTGTTTAGATGGTGTCAGTATACATGCAGTCCACTGTTTAGATGGTGTCAGTATACATGCAGTCCACTGTTTAGATGGTGTCAGTATACATGCAGTCCACTGTTTAGATGGTGTCAGTGTACATGCAGTCCACTGGTTAGATGGTGTAATTATTTAGGATGAACATGTTACAGGATTTGTTTGACAATCAGATGAAAGCATCATGACTGGTTGTGTTAGTGCCTGTATAGGAAACTGGCTCTGAGGGGTGTCCAGTCCTCTTCTTATACATTGTACATTTTCACATTAAATTACATATTTTGATCATTAAAAATAATATAGGTCCCCCCAGGTGTAATTAACATTCTGTGTTAGTCAGTACTGGTAAAGAAGAGGACTGGACACGTCTCAGAGCCTGGTTCCTCTACAGGTTTCTTCCAGTGGAGGCTGCTGAGTGGAGAACGGCTCATATTAAAGGCTGGAATGGAGTCAATGGAATGGTGTCAAACATATCTAAGATGTGGTTTCCATGTGGTTGATACCATTATTATGAGCCGTCCTCCCCTCCGCAGCCTCCACTGGTTTCTTCCCAGGTTCCTGCCTTTCTAGAGTTTCTTCCGAGCCACAATGCATCTACATCTGCATTGCTTGCTGCTTGGGGTTTTAGACTGGGTTTCTGTGAAGCACTTTGTGACAACTGCTGATATAAAAAGGGCGTTTTAAAATACATTTGACTGATTTGCTATAGTCACTGGTAACATTGGATATATGAGTCTACTGGTCTGGTGCTGGAGAGATAATCAACTTTAAAAGTGGTGAATTGACCCTCGAATATCTCTTCTATACCTCTATTACATCATCCTCATGAACTGACTGAAATTAATGTAGAACAGTGTAGTGACCACAGCATGTGGTAGTGGTGCTGTATGGGAACAGAACAGTGTAGTGACCACAGCATGTGGTGGTGGTGTAGGGGAACAGAACAGTGTAGTGACCACAGCATGTAGTGGTGGTGTAGGGGAACAGAACAGTGTAGTGACCACAGCATGTGGTGGTGGTGTAGGGGAACAGAACAGTGTAGTGACCACAGCATGTGGTGGTGGTATAGGGGAATAGAACAGTGTAGTGACCACAGCATGTAGTGGTGGTGTAGGGGAACAGAACAGTGTAGTGACCACAGCATGTAGTGGTGGTGTAGGGGAACAGAACAGTGTAGTGAACACAGCATGTGGTGGTGGTGTAGGGGAACAGAACAGTGCAGTGACCACAGCATGTAGTGGTGGTGTAGGGGAACAGAACAGTGTAGTGACCACAGCATGTAGTGGTGGTGTAGGGGAACAGAACAGTGTAGTGACCACAGCATGGAGTGGTGGTGTAGGGGAACAGAACAGTGTAGTGACCACAGCATGTGGTGGTGGTGTAGGGGAACAGAACAGTGTAGTGACCACAGCATGTAGTGGTGGTGTAGGGGAACAGAACAGTGTAGTGACCACAGCATGTGGTGTAGGGGAACAGAACAGTGTAGTGACCACAGCATGTGTTGGTGGTGGTGTAGGGGAACAGAACAGTGTAGTGACCACAGCATGTAGTGGTGGTGTAGGGGAACAGAACAGTGTAGTGACCACAGCATGTGGTGGTGGTGTAGGGGAACAGAACAGTGTAGTGACCACAGCATGTAGTGGTGGTGTAGGGGAACAGAACAGTGTAGTGACCACAGCATGTGGTGGTGCTGTAGGGGAACAGAACAGTGTAGTGACCACAGCATGTGGTGGTGCTGTAGGGGAACAGAACAGTGTAGTGACCACAGCATGTGGTGATGGTGTAGTGACCACAGCATGTGGTGGTGTAGGGGAACAGAACAGTGTAGTGACCACAGCATGTGGTGGTGGTGTAGGGGAACAGAACAGTGTAGTGACCACAGCATATAGTGGTGGTGTAGGGGAACAGAACAGTGTAGTGACCACAGAATGTGGTGGTGGTGTAGGGGAACAGAACAGTGTAGTGACCACAGCATGTAGTGGTGGTATAGGGGGACAGAACAGTGTAGTGACCACAGCATGTGGTGTAGGGGAACAGAACAGTGTAGTGACCACAGCATGTGTTGGTGGTGGTGTAGGGGAACAGAACAGTGTAGTGACCACAGCATGTGGTGATGGTGTAGGGGAACAGAACTGTGTAGTGACCACAGCATGTAGTGGTGGTGTAGGGGAACAGAACAGTGTGTGACCACAGCATGTGGTGATGGTGTAGTGACCACAGCATGTAGTGGTGGTGTAGGGGAACAGAACAGTGTAGTGACCACAGCATGTGGTGGTGGTGTAGGGGAACAGAACAGTGTAGTGACCACAGCATGTGGTGGTGGTGTAGGGGAACAGAACAGTGTAGTGAACACAGCATGTGGTGGTGGTGTAGGGGAACAGAACAGTGTAGTGACCACAGCATGTGGTGGTGGTTTAGGGGAACAGAACAGTGTAGTGACCACAGCATGTAGTGGTGCTGTAGGGGAACAGAACAGTGTAGTGACCACAGCATGTAGTGGTGGTGTAGGGGAACAGAACAGTGTAGTGACCACAGCATGTGTTGGTGGTGGTATAGGGGAACAGAACAGTGTAGTGACCACAGCATGTAGTGGTGGTGTAGGGGAACAGAACAGTGTAGTGACCACAGCATGTGGTGGTGGTGTAGGGGAACAGAACAGTGTAGTGACCACAGCATGTGGTGGTGGTGTAGGGGAACAGAACAGTGTAGTGAACACAGCATGTGGTGGTGGTGTAGGGGAACAGAACAGTGTAGTGACCACAGCATGTGGTGGTGGTTTAGGGGAACAGAACAGTGTAGTGACCACAGCATGTAGTGGTGCTGTAGGGGAACAGAACAGTGTAGTGACCACAGCATGTAGTGGTGGTGTAGGGGAACAGAACAGTGTAGTGACCACAGCATGTGTTGGTGGTGGTATAGGGGAACAGAACAGTGTAGTGACCACAGCATGTAGTGGTGGTGTAGGGGAACAGAACAGTGTAGTGACCACAGCATGTGGTGGTGTCGGGGAGCAGAACAGTGTAGGGACCACAGCATGTGGTGTAGGGGAACAGAACAGTGTAGTGACCACAGCATGTGTTGGTGGTGGTGTAGGGGAACAGAACAGTGTAGTGACCACAGCATGTAGTGGTGGTGTAGGGGAACAGAACAGTGTAGTGACCACAGCATGTGGTGGTGCTGTAGGGGAACAGAACAGTGTAGTGACCACAGCATTTGGTGCTGCTGTAGGGGAACAGAACAGTGTAGTGACCACAGCATGTAGTGGTGGTGTAGGGGAACAGAACAGTGTAGTGACCACAGCATGTGGTGGTGCTGTAGGGGAACAGAACAGTGTAGTGACCACAGCATTTGGTGCTGCTGTAGGGGAACAGAACAGTGTAGTGACCACAGCATGTGGTGATGGTGTAGTGACCACAGCATGTAGTGGTGGTGGTGGTGTAGGGGAACAGAACAGTGTGTGACCACAGCATGTGGTGATGGTGTAGTGACCACAGCATGTAGTGGTGGTGTAGGGGAACAGAACAGTGTAGTGACCACAGCATGTAGTGGTGGTGGTGGTGTAGGGGAACAGAACAGTGTGTGACCACAGCATGTGGTGATGGTGTAGTGACCACAGCATGTAGTGGTGGTGTAGGGGAACAGAACAGTGTAGTGACCACAGCATGTGGTGGTGGTGTAGGGGAACAGAACAGTGTAGTGACCACAGCATGTAGTGGTGGTGTAGGGGAACAGAACAGTGTAGTGACCACAGCATGTGGTGGTGGTATAGGGGAACAGAACAGTGTAGTGACCACAGCATGTAGTGGTGTAGTAGGGGAACAGAACAGTGTAGTGATCACATCATGTGGTGGTGGTGTAGGGAACAGAACAGTGTAGTGACCACAGCATGTGGTGGTGCTGTAGGGGAACAGAACAGTGTGTGACTGTTTCCTGCGTCCAGGTTGACCGAGTCTGTGGAGGAGCATGATCTTGAGACTAAAATCTCTATGCTGGAGAAGAAGCTGGGGTTCATGAAGGTAAGACTAGGGGTCATGTCTGAGAGGTCAAATGTCATTGTGATCAAACCACATATAAAGTCGGAAGTTTACATACACCTTAGCCAAATACATTTAAACTCAATCTTTCACAATTCCTGACATTTAATCCTAGTAAAAATGTATTTTTTTAGGTCAGTTAGGATCACCACTTTATTTTTAAAATGTGAAATGTCAGAATACTAGTAGAGAAAATTATTGATTTATTTCAGCTTTTATTTCTTTCATCATATTCCCAGTGGGTCAGAAGTTTACATACACTCAATTAGTATTTTGTAAAATTGCCTTTAAATTGTTTAACTTGGGTCAAACGAAACGTTTGGGTAGCCTTCCACAAGCTTCCCGCAATAAGTTGGGTGAATTTTGGCCCATTCCTCTTGACAGCTGGTGTAACTGAGTCAGGTTTGTAGGCCTCCTTGCTCGAATTTTATTATCAATGCTTATAATTTTCAATTATCCTAATCGGTCTGCAACCCAGAGTGTGTAAAGTTCTGGTTTAAATGAAACTGACAAAATTCCCAGCTCACAATTAGTCAAACACAAGTTTATTCAGGAGAGCTCTCCCATTCACATACAAAGATGTTCCTTTTATAACATTCTTCTAACCGATGCAAACACATGCACACTAACATTAGGAGAGCTTTCTTCTTCTCCAGAATTCTCACCACAGTTTATCACTACCCAGCTGACAGTTCCAGTCCCCCCTCCCCCCCCCCCAGATAAAGGAAACCTGGAGGGGTACTCCCTGTCCCCTGTCATCCAACTCCCTGTCCCCTGTCATCCAACTCCCTGTCCCCTGTCATCCAACTCCCTATCATCCAACTCCCTATCATCCAACTCCCTGTCCCCTGTCATCCAACTCCCTGTCCCCTGTCATCCAACTCCCTGTCATCCAACTCCCTGTCCCCTGTCATCCAACTCCCTGTCCCCTGTCATCCAACTCCCTGTCCCCTGTCATCCAACTCCCTGTCCCCTGTCATCCAACTCCCTGTCATCCAACTCCCTGTCCCCTGTCATCCAACTCCCTGTCATCCAACTCCCTGTCATCCAACTCCCTGTCATCCAACTCCCTGTCATCCAACTCCCTGTCCTATCATACTTTCCCAGGATTATAGGGGTCGGTTCAAACATAGGTTAAGGATCCTCTTTGTTTTCTTTCGGAACACACATTCCTCTCTTCCCCAGTCCAACCTAGTTGGACATATGTTTAATATTTCCTTATCCATGCTAAATAACCTCTAATCCCTAATGGTTAAGTTTCTGGGTAGAATTATTTAATCATTTATCTTAAACCTTGTACATTTTTTTATCAAGTACCACCCACACATTTTCTATAGGATTGAGGTAAGTGATTTGTGATGGCCACTCCAATCCCTTGACTTTATTGTCCTTCAGCCATTTTGCCACAACTTTGGAAGTATGCTTTTCGGTCATTGTCCATTTGGAAGACCCATTTGCGACCAAGCTTTAACTTACTGACTTAAGTCTTGAGATGTTGCTTCAATATATCCACATAATTTTCGTTCCTCAAGATGCCATCTATTTTGTGAAGTGCACCAGTCCCTTCTGCAGCGAAGCACCCCCACAACATGATGCTGCCACCCCTGTGCTTCATGGTTGAGATGGTGTTCTTCGGTTTGCAAGCATCCCCCTTTTTCCTCCAAACATAATGATGGTCATTATGGCATAGCCAAACAGTTCTATTTTTGTTTCGTCAGACCAGAGGACATTTCTCCAAAAAGTACAATCTTTGTCCCCATGTGCAGTTGCAAACCGTAGTCTGGCTTTTTTATGATGGTTTTGGAGCAGTTGCTTCTTCCTTGCTGAGCGGCCTTTCAGGTTATGTCGTTATGTCGTTTTACAGTGGATATAGATACTTTTGTACTTGTTTCCTCCAGCATCTTCACAAGGTCCTTTTCTGTTGTTCCTGGATTGATTTGCACTTTTCAGACCAAAGTACGTTCATCTCTAGGATTCAGAACACGTCTCCTTCCTGAGCGGTATGACGGCTGCGTGGTCCCATGGTGTTTATACTTGCATACTATTGTTTGTACAGATGAACGTGGTACCTTCAGGCGTTTGGAATTTGCTCCCAAGGATGAACCAGACTTCTGAGTTCTTGGCTGATTTCCTTTGATTTTTCTATAATGTCTGCACAACGCATAACCGGGGGCAAACTACCTGCCCTCCAGGACACCTACACCTACACCACCCGATGCTACAGGAAGGCCATAAAGATCATCAAGGACATCAACCACCCGAGCCACTGCCTGTTCACCCCGCTGTCATCCAGAAGGCGAGCTCAGTACAGGTGCATCAAAGCTGGGACCGAGAGACTGAAAAACAGCTTCTATCTCAAGGCCATCAGACTGTTAAACAGCCACCACTAACATTGAGTGGCTGCTGCCAACACACTGTCAATGACACTGACTCTACTCCAGCCACTTTAATCATGGGAATTGATGGGAAATTATGTAAATATATAACTAGCCACTTTAAACAATGCTACCTTATATAATGTTACTTACCCTACATTATTCATCTCATATGCATACGTATATACTGTACTCTATATCATCGACTGCATCCTTATGTAATACATGTATCACTAGCCACTTTAACTATGCCACTTTGTTTACATACTCATCTCATATGTTATACTGTACTCGATATCATCTACTGTATCTTACCTATGCTGCTCTGTACCATCACTCATTCATATATCCTTATGTACATATTCTTTATCCCCTTACACTGTGTATAAGACAGTAGTTTTTTGGAATTGTTAGTTAGATTACTTGTTCGTTATTACTGCATTGTCGGAACTAGAAGCACAAGCATTTCGCTACACTCGCATTAACATCTGCTAACCATGTGTATGTGACAAATACAATTTTATTTGATTGATTTGATTTGATTTGACATGACCCTCCAGCATGACAATGCCACCAGCCATACTGCTCGTTCTGTGTGTGATTTCCTGCAAGACAGGAATGTAAGTGTTCAGCCATGGCCATCCGAAGAGCCCGGATCTCAATCCCATTGAACACGTCTGGGACCTGTTGGATCAGATGGTGAGGGCGAGGGCCATTCCCCCCAGAAATGTCCGGGAACTTGCAGGTGCCTTGGTGGAAGAGTGGGGTGCCGTCCACAGCATGAACTGTCAAATCTGGTGCAGTCCATGAGGAGGAGATGCACTGCAGTACTTAATGCAGCTGGTGGCCACACCAGATACTGACTGTTACTTTTGATTTTGACTCCCTTTGTTCAGGGAAACATTATTCCATTTCTGTTCGTCACATGACTGTAGAACTTGTTCAGTTTATGTCTCAGTTGTTGAATCTTGTTATGTTCATGCAAATATTTACAAAAAATTCAAATAAACGCAGTTGACAGTGAGGACGTTTCTTTTTTTGCTCAGTTTATATCCACAGGTACACCTCCAATTAACTCAAATGATGTAAATTAGCCTATCAGAAGCTTCTAAAGCCATGACATCATTTTCTGGAATTTTCCAAACTGTTTAAAGGCACAGTCAACTTAGTGTATGTAAACTTCTGACCTGCTGGAATTGTGATACAGTGAATTATAAGTTAAATAATCAGTCTGTAAACAATTGTTGGAAAAATTACTTTTGATGGCTCCAACCTAAGTGTATGTAAACTTCCGACTTCAACTGTAGATCAGAGCCACATACTGTGTGTGTAAGTTCCTAATGTAATGTATTTCATGATGATATGTGATCTTGAGAGACCAGTAGAAATATTCTAGTACGTCTTAACAATATGAATATATTTATGTTCTTTACTTTATATCAGTTGTCAGGTTTTATATTCCTTCCTCACTGTTGTCATCTTTGTTATTTTAGAAATCCTTCATGTTGGATGTTCCAGCTCTGCTGCTGACCAGTCTGGAGGAGCTCACTGAAGAACAGCTGAAGAAATTTCAGTCTAGTGGCAGCATATGTGTCTTTCCTCTCATCCCAGAGAGCCAGCTGGAGAACACTGACAGACAGGACACAGTGGTTCAGATGGTGAAGAGATACGGCCCTGAGGGAGCTGTGAGGAACACACTGAAGATCCTGAGAAGGATAAAGCGAGATGATGTAGCACAGAAGTTAGAGAGAGATCACACTAGAGGTAACACTGTTAAGAAAATGTGTCAAACGTTCCTTCAAACAAAAGACAACATGATTTAAATGAATAATTAATAATGTAATACAACAAATATACCGTTACCTCTCTTCACTTCTCTTCTATACCTGTATCTACCACAGCAGCAACATGGCGGAGAGACTCATCAGACAGTGATACATGGAGAAGGAGGAAGAAGCATGAGGCAATGAGAAAAAAGAAGAAAAAAAAAAAGAAAAAAGAAAAAGTCAGTTCTACAGTTCTACCCTCATATGTTACATCACCTGTACTCACTGTCATAGTCAGTTCTACCCTCATATGTTACATCACCTGCACTCACTGTCATAGTCAGTTCTACCCTCATATGTTACATCACCTGTACTCACTGTCATAGTCAGTTCTACAGTTCTACCCTCATATGTTACATCACCTGTACTCACTGTCATAGTCAGTTCTACCCTCATATGTTACATCACCTGTACTCACTGTCATAGTCAGTTCTACCCTCATATGTTACATCACCTGTACTCACTGTCATAGTCAGTTCTACAGTTCTACCCTCATATGTTACATCACCTGTACTCACTGTCAGTCAGTTCTACAGTTCTACCCTCATATGTTACATCACCTGTACTCACTGTCATAGTCAGTTCTACAGTTCTACCCTCATATGTTACATCACCTGTACTCACTGTCATAGTCAGTTCTACAGTTCTACCCTCATATGTTACATCACCTGTACTCACTGTCATAGACAGTTCTACCCTCATATGTTACATCACCTGTACTCACTGTCATAGTCAGTTCTACCCTCATATGTTACATCACCTGTACTCACTGTCATAGTCAGTTCTACAGTTCTACCCTCATATGTTACATCACCTGTACTCACTGTCATAGTCAGTTCTACAGTTCTACCCTCATATGTTACATCACCTGTACTCACTGTCATAGACAGTTCTACCCTCATATGTTACATCACCTGTACTCACTGTCATAGTCAGTTCTACCCTCATATGTTACATCACCTGTACTCACTGTCATAGTCAGTTCTACAGTTCTACCCTCATATGTTACATCACCTGTACTCACTGTCATAGACAGTTCTACCCTCATATGTTACATCACCTGTACTCACTGTCATAGTCAGTTCTACCCTCATATGTTACATCACCTGTACTCACTGTCATAGTCAGTTCTACAGTTCTACCCTCATATGTTACATCACCTGTACTCACTGTCATAGTCAGTTCTACAGTTCTACCCTCATATGTTACATCACCTGTACTCACTGTCATAGACAGTTCTACCCTCATATGTTACATCACCTGTACTCACTGTCATAGTCAGTTCTACCCTCATATGTTACATCACCTGTACTCACTGTCATAGTCAGTTCTACAGTTCTACCCTCATATGTTACATCACCTGTACTCACTGTCATAGTCAGTTCTACCCTCATATGTTACATCACCTGTACTCACTGTCATAGTCAGTTCTACCCTCATATGTTACATCACCTGTACTCACTGTCATAGTCAGTTCTACAGTTCTACCCTCATATGCTACATCACCTGTACTCACTGTCAGTCAGTTCTACAGTTCTACCCTCATATGTTACATCACCTGTACTCACTGTCATAGTCAGTTCTACAGTTCTACCCTCATATGTTACATCACCTGTACTCTCTGTCATAGTCAGTTCTACAGTTCTACCCTCATATGTTACATCACCTGTACTCACTGTCATAATCCGTTCTACAGTTCTACCCTCATATGTTACATCACCTGTACTCACTGTCAGTCAGTTCTACAGTTCTACCCTCATATGTTACATCACCTGTACTCACTGTCATAGTCAGTTCTACCCTCATATGTTACATCACCTGTACTCACTGTCATAGTCAGTTCTACAGTTCTACCCTCATATGTTACATCACCTGTACTCACTGTCATAGTCAGTTCTACAGTTCTACCCTCATATGTTACATCACCTGTACTCACTGTCATAGTCAGTTCTACCCTCATATGTTACATCACCTGTACTCACTGTCATAGTCAGTTCTACAGTTCTACCCTCATATGTTACATCACCTGTACTCACTGTCATAGTCAGTTCTACAGTTCTACCCTCATATGTTACATCACCTGTACTCACTGTCATAGACAGTTCTACCCTCATATGTTAAAACACCTGTACTCACAGTCATAGTCAGTTCTACAGTTCTACCCTCATATGTTACATCACCTGTACTCACTGTCATAGTCAGTTCTACAGTTCTACCCTCATATGTTACATCACATGTACTCACTGTCATAGTCAGTTCTACCCTCATATGTTAAAACACCTGTACTCACAGTCATAGTCAGTTCTACAGTTCTACCCTCATATGTTACATCACCTGTACTCACTGTCATAGTCAGTTCTACCCTCATATGTTAAAACACCTGTACTCACAGTCATAGTCAGTTCTACAGTTCTACCCTCATATGTTACATCACCTGTACTCTCTGTCATAGTCAGTTCTACCCTCATATGTTACATCACCTGTACTCACTGTCATAGTCAGTTCATTTCAACACACCAAAACATCTGAGTACATTCCTGTACCACATTGTGTGTGGCGATGTTCATGTTCTTTAAATCAGTAGTCAGTATTGCTATTCTCTTATATCTTATCATCTTTGTTATTTTAGAGATCCTTCATGTTGGATGTTCCAGCTCTGCTGCTGACCGGTCTGGAGGAGCTCACTGAAGAACAGCTGAAGATATTTCAGATTTCCCTGACTACGGTCCAGCTACCTGACTTTCCTCCCATCCCAGAGAGCCAGCTGGAGAACACTGACAGGCAGAACACAGTGGATCAGATGGTGAAGAGATACGGCCCTGAGGGAGCTGTGAGGAACACATGGAGGATCCTGAGGAGGATGAATCTGGATGATCTGGCAGAGAAGTTAGAGAGATATTACAGTAGAGGTAATATAACAACAATGTACATCAATCGATACATCACCATCACAGTTCAGTGTAGGTCTAACCAGAAAGAACATTCTACTGACTTCATAATAACATTCAGCAGACCCCTCTTTTATAATGTTTATTCATGATGTATCCAGGTGACCCCTCTTTTATAATGTTTATTCATGATGTATCCAGGTGACCCCTCTTTTATAATGTTTATTCATGATGTATCCAGGTGACCCCTCTTTTATAATGTTTATTCATGATGTATCCAGGTGACCCCTCTTTTATAATGTTTATTCATGATGTATCCAGGTGACCCCTCTTTTATAATGTTTATTCATGATGTATCCAGGTGACCCCTCTTTTATAATGTTTATTCATGATGTATCCAGGTGACCCCTCTTTTATAATGGTTATTCATGATGTATCCAGGTGACCCCATGATGATTAAACAACAATCTAACATTCATTACATTCCATACATACAGTCACCAATACAGTAGTGAAGATTTCACAAACAGACGAGACTTTCTAATCATGACTGTATATCTCTTCCTGAGCTTCCTAATCTGGAAGATGAACCAGAATGATCTGGCAGAGAAGTTAAAGATCAGAGAAGTAGGACTGTAGACAAGGACCCTAACTGACTCTCTATCCCCCCTCCTGTCTTCCCCTCTGTTTCCCCACTTTCTCAGGTATTCCCACTAAGGACTACAAGTCCTTAGTCCATCCCAGGCCCAAATCCTCCCTCTCCCACCTCTACAACGCAATACACCCCAGTCCCTCCAGCTCCTCCTCCATCCTTCCCTCTGGCTCGTCTAAGGAGTTGCTGTCATTAACTACTGGTAGCTCAGGACAGCTCAGCTCACAGGTAAGAGGATGGTTAGAGAAGTGTAGGATCACGTCTACCCTCATATGTTACATCACCTGTACTCACTGTCATAGTCAGTTCTACAGTTCTACCCTCATATGTTACATCACCTGTACTCACTGTCATAGTCAGTTCTACAGTTCTACCCTCATATGTTACATCACCTGTACTCACTGTCATAGTCAGTTCTACAGTTCTACCTTCATATGTTAAAACACCTGTACTCACTGTCATAGTCAGTTCTACAGTTCTACCCTCATATGTTAAAACACCTGTACTCACTGTCATAGACAGTTCTACCCTCATATGTTACATCACCTGTACTCACTGTCATAGACAGTTCTACCCTCATATGTTACATCACCTGTACTCACTGTCATAGACAGTTCTACCCTCATATGTTACATCACCTGTACTCACTGTCATAGTCAGTTCTACCCTCATATGTTACATCACCTGTACTCACTGTCATAGACAGTTCTACCCTCATATGTTACACCACCTGTACTCACTGTCATAGACAGTTCTACCCTCATATGTTACATCACCTGTACTCACTGTCATAGTCAGTTCTACCCTCATATGTTACATCACCTGTACTCACTGTCATAGACAGTTCTACCCTCATATGTTACATCACCTGTACTCACTGTCATAGTCAGTTCTACCCTCATATGTTACATCACCTGTACTCACTGTCATAGACAGTTCTACCCTCATATGTTACATCACCTGTACTCACTGTCATAGTCAGTTCTACCCTCATATGTTACACCACCTGTACTCACTGTCATAGTCAGTTCTACCCTCATATGTTACACCACCTGTACTCACTGTCATAGTCAGTTCTACAGTATGAAATGATATAGTACACACACAGTCAAAACAAACTAATATCTCATGTAACTATGAGTGTTGGAGGTCAGGCTGCATCCCTACAAACACTACATATTCATGTTCTTTATTTTATATCAGTAGTCAGGTTTCATATTCCTTCCTCACTGTTGTTATCTTGGTTGTTTTAGAAAACATTGGATGGTTCATCTCTGCTACTGACCTCTCTGGAGGAGATGAACCCACACGAGCTGAATAGGGCCTGGCTGCCTGGCTCTCCTCTCATCCCAGAGAGCCAGCTGGAGAACACTGACAGACAGGTCACAGTGGATCAGATGATGAAGAGATACGACCCTGAGGAAGCTATGAGGATCCCATTTGGGAACCTGAAGTGGAGGAAGCGAGTAGACCTAGCAGAGAAGTTAGAGCGATATCACACTAGAGGTAACATAACAATAATGTACATCAATCTATACATCACCATCACAGTTCAGTGTAGGTCTAACCAGAAAGAACATTCTACTGACTTCATAATAACATTCAGCAGACTCTTTTATTTATTGTATGTGTCCAGGTGACCCCTCTTTTATAATGTTTATTCATGATTTATCCAGGTGACCCCTCTTTTATAATGTTTATTCATGATGTATCCAGGTGACCCCTCTTTTATAATGTTTATTCATGATGTATCCAGGTGACCCCTCTTTTATAATGTTTATTCATGATGTATCCAGGTGACCCCTCTTTTATAATGGTTATTCATGATGTATCCAGGTGACCCCTCTTTTATAATGGTTATTCATGATGTATCCAGGTGACCCCATGATGATTAAACAACAATCAAACATTCATTCCATTCCATACATACAGTCACTAATACAGTAGTGAAGATTTCACAAACAGACGAGACTTTCTAATCATGACTGTATATCTCTTCCTGAGCTTCCTAATCTGGAAGATGAACCAGAATAATCTGGCAGAGAAGTTAAAGATCAGAGAAGTAGGACTGTAGACAAGGACCCTAACTGACTCTCTATCCCCCCTCCTGTCTTCCCCTCTGTTTCCCCACTTTCTCAGGTATTCCCACTAAGGACTACAAGTCCTTAGTCCAACCCAGGCCCTTCTACAGCTCATTACCCACCCGTTTCTCCAGCTCCTCCTCCTTCCTTCCCTCTGGCTCGTCTAAGGAGTTGCTGTCATTAACTACTGGTAGCTCAGGACAGCTCAGCTCACAGGTAAGAGGACGGCTAGAGAAGTGTAGGATCACTTCTACCCTCATATGTTACATCACCTGTACTCACTGTCATAGTCAGTTCTACCCTCATATGTTACACCACCTGTACTCACTGTCATAGTCAGTTCTACCCTCATATGTTACACCACCTGTACTCACTGTCATAGTCAGTTCTACAGTTCGACCCTCATATGTTAAAACACCTGTACTCACAGTCATAGTCAGTTCTACAGTTCTACCCTCATATGTTACATCACCTGTACTCACTGTCATAGACAGTTCTACCCTCATATGTTACATCACCTGTACTCACTGTCATAGACAGTTCTACCCTCATATGTTACATCACCTGTACTCACTGTCATAGACAGTTCTACCCTCATATGTTACATCACCTGTACTCACTGTCATAGTCAGTTCTACAGTTCTACCCTCATATGTTACATCACCTGTACTCACTGTCATAGTCAGTTCTACCCTCATATGTTACATCACCTGTACTCACTGTCATAGTCAGTTCTACAGTTCTACCCTCATATGTTACATCACCTGTACTCACTGTCATAGTCAGTTCTACAGTTCTACCCTCATATGTTACATCACCTGTACTCACTGTCATAGACAGTTCTACCCTCATATGTTACATCACCTGTACTCACTGTCATAGTCAGTTCTACAGTTCTACCCTCATATGTTACACCACCTGTACTCACTGTCATAGTCAGTTCTACAGTATGAAATGATATAGTACACACACAGTCAAAACAAACTAATATCTCATGTAACTATGAGTGTTGGAGGTCAGGCTGCATCCCTACAAACACCCTCTCATTTTAAAATGTAATCTTGCAATGTTAGAGAAATGAGTGTGTGTGTGTGTGTGTGTGTGTGTGTGTGTGTGTGTGTGTGTGTGTGTGTGTGTGTGTGTGGCTATGTTCATGTTCTTTATATCAGTAGTCAGTATTTCTATCCCTTCACTTATATCTTGTCACCTTTTTAGAGACACCAAATATTGGCTGTTCCAGCTCTGCTGCTGACCACTCTGGAGGAGCTCACTGAAGAACAGCTGAAGACATTTCAGTTTTACCTGACTAGTGGCAGGATGTTAGACTTTCCTCCCATCCCAGAGAGACACCTGGATAACACTGACAGACAGGTCACAGTGGATCAGATTGTGAAGAGATACGACCATGAGGGAGCTGTGAGGAACACACTGAAGATCCTGAGGAGGATGAATCTGGATGATCTGGCAGAGAAGTTACAGAGAGATCACATTAGAGGTAACATAATAATAATGTACATCAATCTATACATCACCATCACAGTTCAGTGAAGGTCTAAGCCAGAGGAGGCTTAAACGAAGACAACACAATGTAGATTGATAATTGTAGATAAACAAGAAAATGTAATGAGACAACAACACCATTATCTCTCTTCACTTCATCTTCTATAGCTGTATCTACAACAGAAACAAAATGGTGGAGCGACTCATCAGACACTGGCAATGATGAAGAGAGAGAGAAGAAACATGTCCATCTGTCTAGACGTTCTAGAGCCTTGGACAGAGAGGCAGCAGGCAGCAAAGACACTGGAATCACAAAGGACAGATATGAGCTGGTCACGGTGAGGAGGAGAGGGGATGTTTAGGTTAACATAACCCACATCTGGTAGAAGTCATGGAGACAGATAGACTGACAGAAAGGGTTGTCACCAAATTAAAATTCAATCTGTTCTGTTGTTGTTTTCTTAGAAACCTACAGAGAAGAAAATAGAAGCTCTGCTGCTGGCCACTCTGGAGGAGCTGAGCACAGACGAGCTGAAGATATTACAGCAGGAACTGACTCCAAGCAAACAGCTTCCACCTTACCTGACTGGCTTTCCTCCCATCCCAAAAACTCAGCTGGAGAACAATGACAGACAGCTCATAGTGGATCAGATGCTGAAGAGGTACGGCCCTGAGGGAGTTGTGGAGATCACACTGAGGATCCTGAGGAGGATGAACCGGGAAGATCTGGCAGAGAAGTTTGAGAGATATCACGGTAGAGGTAACACATCCAGACGATAGATTTATCATTACACACTCAGATCTGGGATATTGAGTGATAGAGATTTACACAAAGATCACCCCAGATTGTTAACATTTAGTTTCAGTAATGTTGTAATGTAGGATCAAAGTTAACCAGCTAATATATATATATCGCTCTCTCTCGCTCAGGGAGACCCTATGCCCCAAGGGAGTCCCTTTGGTCACTCAGGCTCTTATCACAAATCAATATTTTCATCCATAACTCCAGATTCCAGCCCTGTCTTCTCCCAAGCACTCTATCCACCCAGTGTTGTCATGGAGAAGCCTTCCAGGTTCCTTCCCTCCTCAGTACAGCACAGCTTACAGGTGAGAGGATTGGTGCACATGCACAACACGCTAACACCCTCTCATTTGAAAAAATTATCTGTCAGAGAAATTAGGATGTTTGTGTGTGTGTGGCTATATTCATGTTCTTTGTATCAGTAACCAGTATTTCTATTCCTTCTTTAAATCTTGTCACCTTTTTAGAGACCCCAGATATGGACTGTTCCAGCTCTGCTGCTGACCAGTCTGGAGGGACTCACTGAAGAACAGCTGAAAACATTTCAGTCTAACCTGACTAGTGTCCAGCCGCTTGGCTTTCCTCCCATCTCAGAGAGCCAGCTGGAGAACACTGACAGACAGGTCACAGTGGATCAGATGGTGAAGAGATACGGCCCTGAGAGAGCTGTGAAGATCACACTGAGGATCCTGAGGGGGATGAAGCGGGTAGACCTAGCAGAGAAGTTACAGAGAGATCACACTAGAGGTAATATAACAATAATGTACATCAATCTATACATCACAATCACAGTTCAGTGTAGGTCTAAGCCAGAGGAGGCTGGTTGGGGGAGTTATAGGAGGACAGGCTCCTTGTAATTGCTTAAACGAAGACAACATGATGTAGATTGATCATTGTAGATAAACAGGAAAATGTCATGAGACAACAACACCATTATCTCTCTTCACTTTATCTTCTATAGCTGTATCTACAACAGAAACAAAATGGTGGAGCGACTCATCAGACACTGGCAATGATGAAGAGAGAGAGAAGAAACATGTCCATCTGTCTAGACGTTCTAGAGCCTTGGACAGAGAGGCAGCAGGCAGCAAAGACACTGGAATCACAAAGGACAGATATGAGCTGGTCACGGTGAGGAGGAGAGGGGATGTTTAGGTTAACATAACCCACATCTGGTAGAAGTCATGGAGACAGATAGACTGACAGAAAGGGTTGTCACCAAATTAAAATTCAATCTGTTCTGTTGTTGTTTTCTTAGAAACCTACAGAGAAGAAAATAGAAGCTCTGCTGCTGGCCACTCTGGAGGAGCTGAGCACAGACGAGCTGAAGATATTACAGCAGGAACTGACTCCAAGCAAACAGCTTCCACCTTACCTGACTGGCTTTCCTCCCATCCCAAAAACTCAGCTGGAGAACAATGACAGACAGGTCATTGTGGATCAGATGCTGAAGAGGTACGGCCCTGAGGGAGTTGTGGAGATCACACTGAGGATCCTGAGGAGGATGAACCGGGAAGATCTGGCAGAGAAGTTTGAGAGATATCACGGTAGAGGTAACACATCCAGACGATAGATTTATCATTACACACTCAGATCTGGGATATTGAGTGATAGAGATTCACACAAAGATCCCGCACAGACTGTTTCTAAACTGACTATTACACTAGCCTGTTGGTATGTTAACCAGCTAACAACACTTTAATCTCTCTCTCTCTCTCTCTCTCTCTCTCTCTCTGTCTCTCTCTCTGTCTCTCTGTCTCTCTCTCTCTCTGTCTGTGTCTCTGTCTCTCTGTCTCTCTCTCTGTCTCTCTCTCTCTCTGTCTGTGTCTGTCTCTCTCTCTGTCTCTCTCTCTCTGTGTGTGAGACCACTGCAGGAAAGAAAAAGAGAACAAGTGAGGAACCATCCTGGCCTGGTCTAGTTTCCAGGGGCGAAAAGATTGAGGAGCATTGTGTCCCATTCCTTGGCAGAGCCCCGTTCCTCATCAAACTTAAGGTGCCTGATTGTCCCTGCCCTTCTCTCTGCTGCCATGGTGACCAACATGTTCACAATAGAACAGAGGACAGGTCAGATTAATATAGAACATGTCGCTGTTATAGAAGTATGTTTCTATCTATTCTGTTGATTTGAATCTAGAAAACCCCAAAGCTAGAGATGGACTTTTCAACCATCCCAGGGAGCCAACTGGAGATGGCTAATAGTCTCAACACAGAGGTATCTGTGAACACACAGGAGAACACCCAGGAGAACACCCAGAGGATTGATGATGAGGAGTTGAGAAGTGAAAATGGTAACAGCTATACAGTAACATCTTAATCTGGAACAATGATGAAGTTGAAGTTGTATAGTAAAACATGATGATTGATGTTTCTGGTTCTCTTTAGATTCTCCTCCCTTCCTGGATCACCATCACATGGTAAAAGACCCTCACTGGAAAGAGAGAACATTTTAATTTAAAAACTATTCTTCACAATATTGGTTGAAATACAGTATCTATTGTTTCTACATTTTAGAGTTCTCCAGAAGAATTTACACCTGAAATCCACGATCAGGACAACAGGGGAGAATACCGGTAACTTGATATATTTAATGTTATCATTGGTAGTTTGTATAAAACCTTAATTTCAGGAAAATCTCACAAAATTAAATCCTTGTTTGTTCTACAGGTTCCAGTGCCCCAGTGCAGGTCTGTTCCAGTGCAGTATAACAGGCCTGGTGTTCAGGATGGAGGGAGAGGGAGAGGTGCTCTATAGGACAGTGCACTGGGACATGAGGCTTCTATCCCAGAGAGGCAAGAGACCTGCAGGACCCCTGTTCATGTTTACATGCCTTAAGGGGTCTGTCTGTCAACTACACCTCCCCCACTGTGAGATCTACAATAGTGAGTAATAATATCATGAAGGGTTAATTTCACTTTTCATGTTTCAGGACTCTTCTGAAATAACATTTTCGTTATTTGCTTATTTATTTACTAATTATTGTGTATTTTATTTTCTACTACAGTCTCAGCAATGTTATGTTTGTCTTTCCCAGGTGGTGGATGTGACTTCCTGTCTGTAGCCCATGTGACTGATGATGACATCATTGAGTTTCTTCCTCCTCTTGAGACAACAGAAACACATGTCATAATAAACATCAGTGGATTCTCTGCTTATGGTGAAGTCAAGGATGAAGACTCTCCCACCGTTCCTATAAGAGCACTTGTCTTGTTGTTCTACAAGCCCCCAGTTGTTCCTAAAAAGAGGTCCATCCTGAATGTGTTGTTGCTTCCCAGAAATGTTGTGATCAGGGAGGTAAGACCATCTGAAATGTCAACAATACTTTGGCTGAATTCAATCAAGCACACAGGACATTAAACCATGAATTCATGTTTTGTTAATGTTATTGCTTGGACAATGTTTTCTGATGTAAACAAATAATAACATGTGATTTTGTGAAAACAAGGTGCAGGAGGAGTGGAAACGAAGGAATGGAGACAAATACATCTATATTGAAACAAATCCTCGCTGCCAACTAACTCCAAATAAAGAATACGAGCTCTTCACAGATCTTACAGATGAATATCTAATTCAACCAAAGGTGATATCTGAGCTAGAGAGAGAAGAGACATTGCTTGCACATGAACATGATCTTATGATGATGTTACCTTTATATTTTGTATTATTATGTAATTGATATC